>NC_079970.1:8328661-8573661 GCF_029852145.1 Microplitis mediator | reverse complement strand
GAATTACCACAGTTATCCAAGTAAATGTGGGTACGATCTAAGGAACCATAACTGATTTAATGAGCCATTCGCGGTTTCACCTTAATACGGCATGTACTGAGACATGCATGGCTTAATCTTTGAGACAAGCATATGACTACTGGCAGGATCAACCAGGGAGCTTCGTATATGTTTTATTTTAAAAACATAAGAATAACTCCTCTTTCACTTTATACATACATAGTAGTATTTTAAAAATACTACCAGTTGTTAAAGCGGTGCTGTTTGTAAGCATTTGCTTCAAATCAACACTTTAAAATTTTTGAATCTACATTATTTATTCATAACATTGAATAATAATTTTATTTTTCAAACATCCTCTCTCTTTTGCAATTTTACTCTCGCTAGTTATTTTATTATCAAAACGACTTGGGTTTAATATACACGTAAACGTGACATTTTATTCTTGCTCGGAAACAAGTGAATCAATACTCTGTTTCATATTTGTACACTTTTTTAAGTTATACATAATATTATATAAACGCCGTAGCGATTTACCACATAAAGAGTCATTCAGTCATAGACATCGACCCGTGGTATGGATGCGTTGATATTGTATATCTTTGCCGTAGCCAGTCTCCGTCAGCGCTTACTAGTACTGCTTCGGCTGACTACTCTTTCATACTAGTACGAGCCGGCGTCTAAAAGCGTTGTGTTTGCGCGCCAACTGCCAGCCGCGTCAGCGGCGGCGGATAGTTCGGTAGCTCCCTGTATCTAAATTACATGTTGGTACTTGGATTATTTTTTCAATATAAAATTATTTATTTATATACACATAGTTCTAGTATTATTTTTTTTTAAATATAATTTTATTATTTTGATAAAAATATTTAGTTTATTATTTTCTTTTTTTAAATTAAACATATAATAATTTAAAAATAGTTGAATATATTAGAGTAATAATATAAAATATTATCGGTTATATAAAATAACTTATTCTTATCATTTATTCTATAAAAATTATAAATAAATAAATTTAATAAATTATTTTTTTTAAAAATTTTTTTAACTATCGTATACAATTGATGTATTGATTTTTATTTATTTATTTATTTAAATGTATCTACTTAGTATCTTTAGTTATATATTTTTTTTTTAATTTAATGTTAAATATATTATAATAATAATCTAAAATATTATTGATTATATAAAATAACTTATTCTTATCATTTATTCTATAAAAATTGTAAATAAATAAATTTAATAAATCATTTTTTAAAAAATTTTATTTCAAGTATCGTATACATTTAGTACATTAATTATTATTTATTTGAATGAATATTATTTATGTATTTCTTTAAATTTATATTATTATTATTTTTTTTTTAATTGAACATAAAATAAATTATAATAATAATAATCATAAATATTACCGGTTATATAAAATAACTAATTTTTAGCATTTATTGTAGAAAAATTATAAATTTAATAAATTATTTTTTTTTTATTTTCAATTGAATTTAAAACATGTTATAATAATAATGAAAAATATTATTGATTATATCAAATAACTTATTCTATAAAAATTGTAAATAAAAACAAATTTTTATTTCAAGTACCGTATACATTTATTGATATATTAATAGTATTACATTTATACAATTGTATATACAAACCATCACATAACATTATTTGGAAAATATTAAAACAAATAATATTACATTTATGTAAATACTTTTTTTTAAACATTTTTATATTTTAATTTACATCCAATTTCACAATCTGACAAAAGAAAACTTTAATGATACATAAATAGATAATAATAATATTTTTCCAATACCCAATTTTATCTAGATTCATTCTCATATTATTATACTAAACATATGTATTTCTACTAAAATATACTTACATAAAAATTAATTCATTAATATAATTATTATTATTTTATTTTTTTTTTTTTCTTCGAAATAAAGTACCGTAATCTGATCATATGTACACGTAAATTTTTAAATCAAAATATTATTTTCTACTTAAACTCAACATTCGACTTGTCGTATCAAGATTTTATTATTCTACTATGACAGCTACAACACACATTGGTTCGCAGCGTTTTCAACATCAATGTTTTATCTTGTAAATAAATATTTTAACATTAGTATAACATATAATAATTATTTTTTTTCTATCAAACTTCCATTAAACTTATTTTCAATTATATAGGATCGAAAAAAAATTTTTTTTTTTTTTTCTAAATATATCAGTTATATTCAATTAATGTATCAGTTTAAATTATATTATAATAAACAGAAACATTGTAAAAACAAAAAAATTAATACATTTATTTCATACTTATTATTTCTCTATAATAAAATTTGTCTTAGGAATTTTCACTCAAGTCTTAAGTTCATAATTATTAAATATATTTTTTTGTCCATAGCTAATCATTCAGAACAGTTGAAAATTTAAATTAAATCGCAAATTCAACTATTTTATCGTACATTTTATTAATTAATAAAAAAATTTAATATTATTATTATATTTACAAAATTTCAAATGACTTAGTAAACTACAGTAGTACTTGAACTCCGCTTTGAGTGCTTTATGTCCAACAAACAGAGCTGAATTATATTAACAATAAACTAATAATGTTAAACTTTACTAAATTATTAACTACATTAGCCACTACATTTTTTTTTTTTTTTTGCAAATAAATAAAAATTATTTTACGTAGTCAAAATATTTATTCATTCAAACTCTGTTTAAATTAATATTATTTTAATCCCTCTTTTTTACCTTAAGTCCTCATATTCATTAAAATTTTTCCCATACTCATCTTAAATATTCACAAATAAGCGACAAAATTTAACTGCCATTTTGAATACTAATCTATTATTAAAAATTAAATTAATATAATATAGAGTAATTATTTTTTTATAAAGTTTGCATTATATTTATTATGAATTATAGTAAGTAAATTATTTTATTTTTATTATTTTTCGGCTTTTTTTTTTTAATACAATTTGTCTTCAAAATTGACTCAAGACTAATGCATTTTTATTAAAAACATTTTGTTGATATTATTTGTCCTTATCTAATCATACTAAAAAGTCGCAATTCAAATTAATTTACAAATTTATCTGTCACTTTTATTAATTTTACATATTTATTTGAACTATTATATTTTACATTTTATTTATTAATTTATAATCAAATAACAAATAATACCTAGTATTATTATATTTTCAAAACTTCAAATGACTCGGTAAACTGCGGTAGTACTTGAGTTCACCATTACACCAAATAAAATCTTTTGACTTTAATAAGTTTTTAACTCTATTATACACATTTTTTTTTCTTTTCTTCTACATATTTTCTGAGATAGATAATATTTTTTTTTTTTCTTCCTATATAAATGACAAAATTCAACTGCTCTTAGTTACCAAACTACATTTATATACCAGCATTATCAACTACTTCACAGTATTCATTCTATTATACTTTATATATTAAATTATTATCAAACATGAGATATTGACTTAGTATTATATTATTATTATTATTTTTATAAAATCAAAATACTAAATAATTATAATTTGTATAACATTCGGCTGTAATAAATTGAAAACTTTCTTAAAGTCGTATGCTATATATTCAACATCTTTTATACTCACGAGTCAATGGAGGGAGAATGCCTACTTAACTTCATGCCCACTACTAAAAACGATTTGCCTCGATCAAGTAATAACCATTATCCAACATAATTTTATTCCTTATCATTATTTTTATTATTTTAAATTATTACATACAAATTAACAAACTATATTTATAACATACTTATTATTTTTTATCATATTTTACAATTTAATTCGATTCTTATTTTATTTTATCATATTTTTTAATATCATCTGCTTGTTAAAAAATTTTCTTTAATATAAAAGTAATATTTTTACGGTATATTCATTATGCATGAGTTTATTATTTTAATCTTTTTACTAATAGTTTGACTTGATCTTGTCAATTATTATAAAACAAGTTAAAAATTATTCTTTAATTACTTTTAAACTTTCTACCAAATTATTTATTTTTACATTTGATTTTAATTGGTATAAATTAGCTCTTATAGTCTCAACTACTTTGTAAACTAATTCTATAATATATATGCCTTATTAGTAGTCATATATTACGATTTATTTTTATTTATTATACATATTTTATTTGTATTCTTATTATTTATATTCGCAATCATTCAATTAATTAATTCTTTAGTCAAACTATTTAGATTATCATCATTTCTTTATTGCTCAATTTTTTTTTCTTTTTTAATAAAATATGTATGCCAAAAAAATTTCCTTTAATATACAAGTTTCATTTTATATTCACAAAATTTTTACCAACTTGGTAGAATACAGTAACACTTGTTTTTCAATTGTAGTTATTAGCTTTGGCTGAAAATCAATAACTTATATTAATTTATAATAATACTCCATTATCGATAGACTACTAACGTATGTCTCAAACAATATCTTTTAAATTTAATATT
Source organism: Microplitis mediator (assembly GCF_029852145.1). Classification (NCBI taxonomy): domain Eukaryota; kingdom Metazoa; phylum Arthropoda; class Insecta; order Hymenoptera; family Braconidae; genus Microplitis; species Microplitis mediator. The sequence continues at coordinate 8,569,142 of NC_079970.1, read as the reverse complement.
TATAAATGTACATATATTAGACTGTTTTAACCCGTCAGCACTCCCGTTATGAGCATTTTGCTCACGCTCGATTTTAAACATGAATAACTTTTTTTTTTTTAAATGGAACGAATAGTTGAAATTTGTTCTATCTTTGAATAGTTTTATCTATTTTCAGATTCCGCTTTAAAAAAATTTGTTTGCTTGTCATAGAAATTATAAAAAAAATTTTTTTTTATGCTCCTCAAAAAATGCGAGCATTTTCCTCATCACGGGCGTAGAGGCGTAAGTAAAAAAATTCTATGTTCGGTTACTCTCATGACTGCTCGTATACCTTCGGCAGTCTGCGGTGTGCGAAGTTATTCGGTTGAATTCGTTAAAGTTTAAATTAATAAACGTAATTTACATTTATTAATCGTAAATAAATTACAATTATCAGTCATTGATTTTTTTATTATTCTTATAATACATAAAGTAAATAATTTATGAAAAATATTTTCTTGCTTAAAATTTGAAAAAATTTGTTTGATGCCTACGCGTTAAGCGTGAGCAAAACTCTCATCACGGGCGTAAAATATACCGAAAAGCTGACGGGAGTGCTGACGGGTTCAATTAAGGGTCTATTTTTTTTTTTTTTTTTTTTTTTTTAACAATGAAAAATTGAAAGGTTATTTTAAAACATGGCACCAGTTAAAATTTAAGCTCTTAATATTGAAATTAAGAGCTGGCTGTTTATAATTTTCGATTTTACTATATTTTTTAAACTAAATACATAATACTCATTTTTTCAATATTCATCATGAAAATCAATGTACAAATAATAAGATTATGAGTAAAATAGTGTATTTTATAAAAAGTCTTATTTGTTCACATTCCATTATTTTTTATTTAAATTAGTCATTATTAAATATTTCAAATAAAAAAATCACTCATTATGATTAATTTTTATTACCAACTTTATTCTTATTTTATATACATAGATTGATATCTGATATATTAAGTACATTAGATTCTATAATATTTATTAATTTTGTTTTATATTTAATATTAAATTCTAAAGATCTTATACTTACATTACATATACTTACAATTATAATAACCATAAAATTAATACTATTTTTTTATTTATTCACTAAATTCAAATAATATAGCAGTATTTATTATAATATAATAAACATAAACATTGTAAATAAAAATTGTTTTTATTCATATCTTGTGACAAAAATTAACAAAAACTCTTATAAAATAAAGCAACTATGATTATTCAATAAATATTATAATAGTTCTTTTTTTTTTTTTTTTTTTTATTATTTATTATTATATTTCTTTTTATTACATCATTTATGTAAAGTAGATTTAAAACTAATTAATAGCATTAAATTTATTTTTTATTTTTATTTTATTTATTTATTGTTTTTTGGTCATGGAGTCAAGGCTCCTCCTTGTGGCCATCACAGATACAATTATTTCAAAATCAAAAAGTATATATTATAATTATAAGATCATAAATAAAAATACAAATGTAAATTAAGCTTATAATAATATATATCATCACCATAATATCATTCCATTTGAAAATAGTATCATTCATCACACATCAAATTCAAAAAATAATTAAAGCATGACATCCGAAATTCTTTAAAGATATATCGATTTGTACAGTCTCTAAGAAGTTTGTTCCACGCTCTTATAGGACTTACAATAAACGATTTATCATGTTTAGTACTATGACAATTAGGGAGTACTAGCAGATTTTGTCTATCAACTGTTGTTGTGCAGTAATGTCACTATATACTACAGCACAATAATTAAAGATAGGCCAAATTAAAGTTGCAACAAGTTTTTTTCTGGCACGAAAATTATAAATGTTACCATACATTTTTAATTGAGCAAGCGTTCTCATACTTCTATAACATACATTATTTAGTTGTTCGGACCACGATAATTTGTTATCTGATATTACTCCTAAACTTTTTACTAATTTCAAGAAATTAATTTCTTCAGAACCGACCTTAATTTTAAGCGCTAATTTACGTAATTCATCAACTTTAAATACACTTCCGAAAAATTGATACTCAAATTTTCTTCTAAAATTATTTATATTTTTCATTGATCATAAGGCGGTTTTTATTTTTGACAATATCTAAAAAATATATCAATTTATTCTATTTCAATTCAAGGAACGACAGAAAACATCGTGATTTTAATTCTGATAGTAATTAATATTAATATTTGTGAAGTTAAAAAGTTGCTAAATTTATATGCAACTATTATTAACTCGTTTATTTCAAATTTTATACTTTTTTCAATAGTACCAATATTAATTAGCTTGTTAATTACTTGGTATTTCCCAGTAGTACTTGTGTACTCATTTTTTACGGATAAATTAAATGTCTTATCATTTTTTTTTTCTTCATTTCCACACTCAATAGATTAAACTCATTTTTTTTTTCTAATATATTCAATAAAAATTTTTATACACAAAAAAATAATGTAAATACAAATATCGATTCTTCGAAAAATTTTTATAACAATAAATAAATCATTAATTCTATAGTATTTTGCAATAAAATATTATTTATTTAAATTTTTATCATAAACTTCATTTTTATTCTATATAATTATACTTATACATAAAATACATATTTAATTATTTTATATGGATTTTCATCTTTTTAATCTTTAATATTTATAGGAGTAGTTTATTTCGAACGAATATTTTTTTTTCACTACCACTTCAAAATATTGTTGTAAATATTGAAGAAAAAAAAAAAATTCCCTCCAAGTTTCAGCCCTCAATTATATAATTTTAAGTACTTAATATTTGATTTTGAAGTTTTCTCCTTTAAAATACATAGGAAAGGTAGGATTTTTCTTTCCTCTTTTTTCAATTCTCTATAGCTCAGCCGCATTTTAAGTTATCAGGTCGCCGTTTACGGCATTTTGTAGATTATTTAATACTCTTTAAAAGAATGTGTAGTAATTTTCCTAAGACTCTAATTGTTTTTTCTTTATTGGTTCTGAAAAAAATTTTTTTTATGATTATTCAAATTTTTAGTTGATATTGTCTAAATAACAAAATTTACAATAAAAATGCTGATATCAATTTTCGAGGAAATTTCATTCTTTACAAAAAAAAAAAAAAAAAAAATCCTCTTTGTTAAGTTGCTCAAGTTCTTTGTTAACGTGATATAGGGATTCTTTAACTTTTGTAAATAAAATATTAAACAAAAAAAAAAAAAAATTAGACCAAATGTCTTTTAGTTTAAATTTTAAATCAGTTAATAATTTTCTTTTTATTAATTCAACCCACTAATGGAAATACGAAGGATTAAATTTTATAAGCTTCGAAAAAATTTTTGTACGTTAACGAAGAGCTTGAACAACTTAACTAAGAGGACCTTTTTTGTAGAGAATCAAATTAACTAAAAAAATCGTTGTCTGAATTTTTACTGTAAATTTCGTTATTTAGTCAATATCAACTAAAAACTTAAATTATCATTAAAAAAATAATTTTCAGTAACAATAATGAAAAAACAATTAGAGTCTACAGTCCTCATATTTATACTATTATCAATTACATTTATATTTTATTAAACATCTTTCATACTCACGCGTCAACGGTGCAAATAACACTACTATTGCATTTTATACTCAACACTACTAACGCTGTGCCTCGACTAATTGATACACGTTGTCCAATTTTTTTTTTTTTTTTTATTTATTTATTAGTACAATTATGTTTATTATTTATTATAATGTATGGCTTACGTTTTTTAAAAGTAAAAAATATAAATCATTACATTATTTGTTTTAATGTGATTATAAGTCTATTTGATGGTGTACATCATTTACATATTGAATCGACGAAAACCCCTACTCGGTCCATAACGTTTTTTTGCCTTCTCGAATTAACAAGGTAAGACTTGTGGTGGTTGGGTTTAAATCTCACAACGTGTTATTAGGATGTGTTCGTTAAACACGCCTCTACGAAACATTCAAACGTGATGCACAACTCTTATTACTCTACTATGGCAGTTAAAACACATTGACTTATAAAGTTTTTGTATTAAGAACCCCATAAAAAAAATTCATATGAAAATTCTAAATAGATTTATGTATTCATCATTTCTATCTAGTTTTTTTTGTTTTTATACAAAAATGAAGATACCTATCTAGCAATCAACATTAATTTTTCTAATCAATTGCAACCAAATTTATACCCAATGTCAAAATATCTGTAAAAATTAAATAAATATATACTACATATAGTAATTATTTTTTTTTTCATGAAAAATTGCATTGAAATAACATTTACATTTGTAATACCTTAATTATTTCGCCAACTAGATTCCTAATTTTATTTATATTTTATTTTTTATTTTTCAACTGTATACACTGAGAAAAAAAAATACTATTTTCCAAACAAGAATTTCTTGGTTCAAGAAATCCGTTCAAAATATTTATTTTATTATTATTAATTATCAAATTCTTGAGAAAAAAGCATCGAATTTATTTTTTTTATTATATGAATTTGATATTATATTATGAGTAAAAAAAAGAATAGCTTCACTTGAATTAAATAAAAATTATTTCCTTCCATTCTACGAATTCTTGAGACAAAATTATATATTCTTGAAAATTATCAAAAACATATGTTCTTGTATCAAGTAAATGTTTTTAATAAAAGTATTTTTTTTTCTCAGTGTACAATTATTATAACATTATTGATAGATATGAAACACAATAAATTAATGTTGTTTTAAGCAAAGTCTTCTGACACGAATATAATATGGACACTTTCATACAATACTTTTTTTTTCTTCGATAAATTTTATTAAAATAATTTGAAAAACGGCTTACCTTACAGGCCAGCTCCGATACTTCCCACTTTTTTCGAGCTCAAGAGCTCGACAATTCTTTTAAATACATTGGTATTTCCTTCAAGCTTGAAAAAACTTACTTTATGTATTAATTTCCAAAATTAAAAAAAAAAACTTGAAAATAATCTATGAGGATCGTTTTTAAATTATGCTTGCTAAATTCTATGTTTCGGACAGAAATTTATAGAAATGATCAAGATGGAGAGTTACATGATCTTTAAATAAAACCAAGCGAGTTCATTTATGAAACACCCACAAAAAATTGTCAAAGATAATGATTTTTCGTTATTTTGGATGATAATACTACCCTGATAGGAAGGGACCATTGGACAAAGCTTGGACCAGGCTTTGGCCCGTCGTTACGCCAGAGTTCTGAGCCTTAGCTAAGCTATTGGGTGAACATCGATCCAAGCTTTGGGAAACAAAATATTAAGCATTCGCCAAGCCTTGGAAAACAGAAAATCAAGCCGAAGCCAAGTCTCGAGGAATAAAAAATGTAAGGCTCACCCAATATTCGATTTAAAATATCACTATTCAAATTAATAAATATATTAAAAAATACTTTGATCACACTATCATTGACATTACATTCGAGTGTAATTAACTAATTACTGAATTTATGGGATACAACGAATAAAATTATTTGGCCGTTATAGTGCTGACAGCAACACAGATCGTGAATCGCTCCCTTCACGATTGTACGCAAATCACTATCCAGTAGATCGTTCGAATCACAATGATTTTCCCCCATGATTTGATTCCTAATAAAAAATTTATAAAAATCTTATGAACAATACATTTGTTTGTAACAACTATTTAAATAATGAAAGTAAAAATTTTTTTAAAATAATTTTTATGTAGCTTTTAGCAAAAAAAAAAAAAAATAATTAAATTAATTAAAAAAAAAAAAATTCCTAAACGCTCAATTCACGCTTTTCATTTTTCAATACTTTAGATTTTTAATAATAAAGTAAAAAATTAAAATTTCTTAATTTTTCCGACGGTGATTTTTTCTAAATCTTTTCAAGAATAGCTCTGAAAAGTGAAATAAATTTTAGGTTTTTAGTTTACAAATAATCAGGGTTTGTATGTTGAATTTCAATAAGTAAAAAATAACTAATGAAAAATTCGTGTAAAAATTTTTTGTGCGCGAGTTATTGTCTATTGATGTGTTTAGATAGTACTCAATTTTTTTTATTTTTCTTAATATTCATATTTAATCGGTCAAAACAATTTTTTTTATCATGCTACTGATTCGGTCGACGCACGTGCACGGGCCACTAGGCCTACTTGTTTTCAGTTCCATTTTCGCCGCAAAATTTAAATTATAAATATTGTCGACACAGTTCCAAGAGGTAGGTCTTGTTTTAGGAAATTTTCTACTCTTAAAGGATACTTTTCCAAATTTTTGATATCTGAAATAGTTTTTGAAATATTAGAAAAAAACCAAACCATTCTTTTGTTTTTGAATTAATTGTTTATAATTTTTATAATTTTTGCCGGCCCCAATTTTCTAATTCAACATTTTTTACGGATGCCATTTCGAATTGAGTGAGACTAAAATGATAATTTTCGGTGAAGGTGATGGAATTTTTGGCAACAAGGCACTTGTGAACTCAACTACCTCGTGTGTTTTCAGTCTTTAGTCCCACTCTGGATGTTCTATGTACTCTAAATATTCTCGAACTTTTTTTACGCACGCGCAGTTTAGAAATGTTTGCTCGAGGTTCCGAAGTTCATTTTCTCTCTGGAATGAGCTGTATTTAACGTGTATAGTGTACGTAGTAATCAATGTGTCAGTAGTTTGCTTACGATGATTTAATTTTTCTATCAGTTTCTGCATCACTCATTTGTCACATGGATACGTATTTGTTATTAATAGTAAAAATAAATTTATTGCATCTCATATAAATAATAAAATGTCACATTATCATTATCATAAATTATATTCATTATCTAAAAGAACAATTTCATCATTAAATAATTGTATTTATTCGAAGCATAAACACGTGAAATCACATACTATTTTACATAATAATGAAAAAGGTTATATTTATAATTTAAATACATTTAATAATGTCGATTGTGTATGTTTATTACACAAATTTATCAACAATATTTTATTACGTCCGTCAGTAAATATCCCACAGTTTTCATGGGATAAATATTCAAGAAAAAAAGAATATAAACAAGATAACTGGAATTTAAAAAATTTGGGTTTTGTGTTAAGTGGGATAGGATTGATAATTGCTAATTGTCATGAAAACTTTTCACAAGGTAATTAAAGTTAAATAATTTAAAAATTATTTATTTTAATTAAAATATTCATTTGTTGCAGAGAAACGATTTTTTAGAGCAGCTCAGTACGGAAATATAACTGATTTAAAAAAGGTATTTTGTAATAAATTAAAATTTTAAAGTCTAAATAAATATCTTTATCGAAATAATATTAAATTAAGTTCTTTCAGATAATAATGGACAAACATTAAATTAGTAGTTATCGTTTACTGTCAAATTGCAATGTTTCGTTTGCAAACTCAGACTTTACTAAGCTTTAAAAAAGAAAAAATAAAGAAATTTCTTTAAAATTGTTATAAATTCATTTGCATCAAAACTCAACGTTTTATGATGCTGAAAGTAGGAGACATCTCACAATTTTAATGTTTTTATTTTCAAGTTACTTGTCATTATAATAAGTAATTAAAATTATGCACACAAAGATTGCTAAAAGTTCTTGAGATGCATTTTTCATAATATTTTCCTGTCAGCATTTATTTTTTCCATTTAAAAGAAAATTAATTCGTTTGTCTGCTACCTTCAGTATCATCAGAACGTTTAAAAACTTTTTTATGGCTTCTATAATAATTAACCTTCATTTTCATGCTTATAGTTCTTGATAAAATATCATATTAAAAAATATAAAAATTACTAAATTTTCAATAAAATACAAGTAGACAGTCCTACAAATATAACGGAAAATATCTGGACTTTAAACAATTTCTTATCAAAATTATTATTGCTAATCATATATTGTATATATTCTTTTATATATATAGAATAATCTATATATATATAGAAATAATCATTGCTGAGTATAAAAATGAAATTAATTTTGTTACAAAGTCTAATATAAAATTATTATAATAAACATTACGTTAAGTTTTACTTGTTGAGACTAAAAAATAATATGTAAAACAAGCGATTGCAATAATGGCGAATAATTATAATTAATTTGACATTAAAGCTATTCTTTGTGAATACTTACAGGATATTGTCTAAGCATTTGTCACACTAATTATTAATATAATTTTACATAGAATCTAACGACTCGTTTATCGACATCACATTCGGGTCTTAACTCATTCGTACTAAATATATATATAAAATATTATTTTTTAGAGCTTAATAGTCTGATCATGCAGACAAACGTGTCGATCATTTCCTGAACACAACTTTTTTTTTATAGTATCGATCTAAATCGATCTAAATAATATCAATTATAATGTGAGAATAATTAAAGACACATCCGATCCAAATTGATAAAAATTATTTATTGGCAATATTTCGCTGGTTTCATGCACCAGCATCTTCAGACGAAATCTACAGTATTTAGTGTTTTATTTTTTACAATTTTTGCTGAGTTTTACATAGTTAATGTTTTTAATTTATATAAAAAACATTAAATTGTAATACTAAGTTGTTAATTATAAATATTCTGCTTACAATTTTTAAATTGAAAAAAAATATACCTAACATGTCAAAATAGAACTGAATATCGTAGATTTGATCGGAAGATTATGGTGAAAGAAACCAGCGAACTATTACCAATAAATAATTTTTATCGATTTGGATCGGATGTGCCTTTAATTATTCTCAAATTATAAGTACCGATTAAAACAAATATAAATGTTTTAACAAACACATATATTTTGACTGTAAACATAAAATGAATAATAATAATATATAGTCATATTTATATTTATTTAAAGACAGTAGCTGATGGATTTGATGTAAATAGTAGACACGTTTTTGGATGGACAGCATTACAATGTGCAGCAATTAATGGCAAAGTTGATGCAGTTAGATTTTTATTGAGTAAAGGTGCTGATGTTAATGCAGGAGATGAATTTGTTAATGTTTATAAAACTGCTAAGGAGAAGGGTGTCCATTATTTAGATGGTAATAATTTTAATAAAATATATTTTTATTTTATCGTTTATTATTACTACAGTTAACTTTATTTTATTTTACAGTTCTTATGAATCGTGAAGAAGAATTTTCTGATAGATTAAATAATAGAGCTTCATTCAAAGGATTTACAGCTTTACATTATGCTGTACTTGCTGATTCAATGTCATGTGTTCAAGCATTGTTAGATGCTGGTGCAGATCCAACAATTGAAAATGAATCAGGACATAGAGCTGTTGAATATGCCAGAAGCACTGAAATTAAAGAATTACTTACTAGACATTCTAAAAAGTATGATGAAATAATGAAAGCTAAGGTAAATTATCAATTAGTTTCTTGTTATTTTATAAATTATTTATTAGGTTTAATGCATACCAATTATTGAATAGGAAGCTGAAGAACGGCGACGATTTCCATTAGAGCAGAGATTGAAGCAGCATATTGTTGGGCAAGAAGGTCCTATTTCTATTGTAGCTTCGAGTAAGATTTAAATTTATAGATATTAATGATTAATAGAAAAAATATTTATTATAAATGTTATTATTTAAATAATTAAATTTATAGCAATCAGAAGAAAAGAAAATGGTTGGATTGATGAGGAACATCCATTGGTATTTTTATTTCTTGGTTCATCTGGTATTGGAAAAACAGAATTAGCTAAACAGTTGGCTGCTTATATTCATAAAAATAAACCGGATGGATTTATAAGATTAGATATGTCAGAGTATCAAGAAAAACATGAAGTTGCTAAATTAATTGGAGCTCCACCTGGGTATGATTTATAACTTTTAATTACAAATTTTTTATAAATTATAAATTTTATTTTATTGAAAATAATTTAACAGATATGTTGGTCATGATGACGGGGGTCAGTTGACTAAATTATTAAAAAAAAATCCAAATGCTGTAGTACTTTTTGATGAAGTTGACAAAGCACATCCTGATGTTCTTACTGTTTTACTACAATTATTTGACGAGGTTAATAATTTATTATTTATTACATTTTAATCTGTCGTTGATTATTAATAATATTTATTTATTTCATCGTAGTTTTTAATATTGTTGTTATTAATTATTATTAAAAATTATAGGGTAGATTAACTGACGGTAAAGGAAAAACAATAGAATGTAAAGACGCTATTTTTATAATGACATCAAATCTTGCAAGTGAAGAAATCGCTGAGCATGCGATGCAATTGCGAGCTGAAGCAGAACGTGTATTGAATAAAAGACTTGATGAAAATTCAGATGAAGATCAGCAACCAGAACATATTGTAATTTCACGAAACTTCAAAGACGAAGTGGTTAGTAGACAATTTTAAAACATAATTAAAACTTTAATTTCTAATCAATCGATTAATTAATTTTTTTAAATTTATTATTAATTTTTAGGTACGGCCGATACTAAAGGCCCATTTCCGTCGTGATGAATTTCTCGGTAGAATCAATGAGATCGTTTATTTTTTGCCTTTCTCACGTTCTGAATTAATAAAATTAGTAGCTCGTGAATTAGAGACATGGGCAAAGAGAGCCAAAGAAAGGCACATGATTGAATTGAAATGGGATCGCGAAGTTCTTTCAGTTTTAGCTGATGGATATGACTCACATTATGGTGCGCGTTCGATTAAATATGAAGTTGAAAGACGTGTCGTTAATCAATTGGCTGCTGCACATGAACGTGGTCAAATCGGTAAGTAAATTTTATGTTCATAAATTTTTATATTGAACAAATTGCTTTGTGAATAATGTAATATAATTTTAGGTAAAAAATCCTGCGTTAAATTAAAAACCAAGTGGCATGAAAATGGTGCCAGTATTACATTATCTGTACGACCAGCTGGTGTTAAAGATTTTGTTGATATTGCTGAAACAGATAATCTTATTAAAAATGTCAATGGTATCTTTTGACAGGGGATTATATAAATGTTAAATTTATTCTGTGCCATAAATGTTACTTTTATTGAAATATTTAACTTACTATTATTTTTATAATAAAATAATCAAATTTTTATTCGACATATTTAGTGGTTGGAGAATGTACAGTATGTTTTAGACGATATTTATTTTTAAAATCAATTAAAAAATAGAAAAGTTTGAACCTTATTCAAATAATTATTTAATCCTCAACGGTCACATGGTGTTTAGATGACCTCAGGCAATTTCCAGTTCCAAATTATTGTAGCTAATTTTTCAAATATCTCAACAGCTATTTAGTGTTTTAAAAAAGTACAAGATAACTTTTTCGTAGAAAATTTAAAGCGCTACAAAGTAGGTTTCTTGAAATTTTTCAAAAAGGTCAGTATTTATAGAAATATTTTCAAAAAACCAATCATATGTTTTTGTTGAGAACTTTTTAATTTTTAATAGAAAATTTTTCACTTTATTTACTAACATAGACATACTTTTTGGACAGTCAAACTTCTTCATTGATCTGATGTCAAAGTAAATTTATTTTCCAATAATTTTCCACAAGATTGAGTAAAAAATAATATAAATTAATAAAGATATAACTATCTTTTATAACTTAAAATCAAAAGTTACAACACAAATTGATACTTGCTTTAAAAAAAAACATTTAAAAATTATCTTTATAAATATTGATATAAAAATTTTGATTAGTTTAATATCTACAGCTGATCAAAAATGAGGGAATTTTCTAAGATCCATTGCGACCGGTGTGATTTAAGATCGTGGAGGGTTAAAATGATAGATCTGTTGGTATACTTAATATTTTGAATATAATGCCAAAATCTTTTAACTGGTAATTCCATAAAGATCTGAGTTTTATAGGAATAAATTTATAGAGAGGAATAAATTAGTAAAAATTTTTTGAGATTAAATTATTAATTTTTAATTCAAGTATTATTACTTATATAATTCGATTTAATTAAGAATAAAAAACACATTTTAAATCCAGGTAAATATTTCCTTTTAGTTTTAGTTCCTTACATTAAAAGTTATATTTTAAGCTTTTGTTAATCGGATCGATTCATTTTATGATTTTTTTTTCTTTCTTTGTAATGAATGAATTAATTTTTGTACAGTAAATTGTATATATAGAGCTCTTCTTTAGTGATGTGACCGAAAATAATTATGTGTCTAACATTTTTTGTTTTTTTTTCTTTACTATAAATAAAATTGAGTAATTATTGCTAATTCCAGCAGACGATCCATGCCCTGTATTCTCCATGTTCATATGAGTAATTACAATAGGCGTTATCCCAAAAAAATAAAGTAATTTTTAATTTTTTAAATTTTTCATCATCAAAATCCTTCAAACTAATTAACCGATTTTGATGTTTGAGACGGAATTCGATACAGTTTTTGAGCATTTAACGCAAAAACAATATTGGAATAAATCAATTTTGTGACTTTTGAGTTTATTAAAAAAAAACACTTTCGCACAACTCATTTGCGAAGCAATGGGATGTGTTCTGCTAACGCTTACTCGGTCTAAGCTGATTCACTCTCGTAGAAAACATTTTACACTCGTTCAAATATACTCAACAAGAATAAAATTCTTATCGTTTAAAAAATAATTTATTAATGAATAAGCGAATACAATTTTAAGTCACTCTTATTAAAAATAATGATTGAAAAAACAAAATATATAAAAAAACCCATGATGTCCGTCAGTATGTACTAGGACGGTCCTACGAGGGTCACTTTTTAATTATAATCATTACGCCCCCTCAAACTTCCAAATATTAAAAAAAAATTCCTGTAAAGTTGTAGCTCTTAATTTTAACATTATTTCGGCCCCCATAACAGCGGAAGTTTTAAATGGGAATGCACATGTATTTTTAAAAATTAAACTTTGAATAAAATTAAACTTATATCGCTGGTAACAATTGATGAAAAAATTTGAAACTTAGCAAGAACTGAGTTACTTGTAAGTATGATGTTTAAAAGGGTATAATCGGAAAACAAATTTCATTTTTTTTCTTCCAATTTTTTGCTGTTTGTCGAAAATTAAAGAAATATTCAATCATTTCTGTTATTTATATGGATTTTGGTTAGAATTTTGAAGACTGTTCATTGAATTTAACAATTTTTTAAATTTTGAATTCAAGACTTTTTCATTAGCTTCATCTATTAGTGAAGATTAATACTAATAATTGACAAGTGCTCTGCTTTTGCGTTTTTGTGCTAGTTGCTTACGGCTATTCGCAGACAATGCCCTCCACTTTTTAAAAATGTTCAATGGCTTTCAATTGTCATAAAGGGAACAAAACTTTATCAATTGATTAAAAATAAATTAAAACCTTAATTGAAAAAATGAAAACGTATAAGTAATTTCGCTGAGTTACAGATTTAAAAAAAAATTACTTCCAATTGTTATGAATTGGGAGTTAAACGAAATTTGTTAAATAAATTTCAGTAAAATCTTCACGTCAATTTTATAATTCGAATTTTCAAATTTTGTAGCCTAAAATTTATTCAACAAATTTCGTTCAGCTCTCAATTGATAACAACTGTGAGTAATTTGTTTTAAATTCTATATTTCGGCGAAATTACGACTACGTTGTCCTTTTTTCAATTAGGGTTTTAATTTTTTTTTCACTAATTATTAAAATTTTAATATTATTCTGACAGTTAAAAGTTATTGAATATTTGTGAAAAGTGGGGGACACTGTCAAAGAATGCTCTTAAAGATGATGTGATTAACCTCAATTTCAGCTGTGACAACTATTGTTGATTTGATTGCAATTGTTTATCAATAGTATTAATTTTCTTTATTCGGCCACTTGATTATCATTTCAATATTATGGAAATTCCAACTTTTCCTCAAAATATATTCCTTATCGGTGATGTTGATGCACAAATTGTTGGTAGTAAACTACCTTCAAAACTTCAAGTTTTAAAAGTATTATTTTTTCATACTCGTATTTTGAATTCAAGTGTGAGTAACCCTTATTAAAAGAATCGATTTAAAACGATTAGGAAAAAAAGAATTTTAAATACTTTTTATTAATGCTTTTGAATACTTTTGAATCACTCTTCTTATGGGCATTTAACATTGCAAATCGTTTCGAATCGTTTCTTTTTAATCAGGGAATGGTATTAAAACAGTAATTGAGGAACGTTTATCGAGCTAGAGATAAATTTAAAAAATTGTATGATGAATGGACAACACTAGCTAAATATAAAAATCGAAGTCCAAATGATATTAAAAACCAAACTGAATCTTTAAGTTCCGCCAAAACTTTGTTTGACATTGCTCTTTATTCATAAAATATATGAAGAACTGGGCCTCGGGTACTTTGTTCTATAAATTTTTGTCACCTGACATTTTAAAATCACTTCAAAATAAATATCTGAGATAATTTTATTAATCGATAAATTATATTTTGGTTGCATTTCAAATTTTCGCGCTATTAGTTCCGTTTGCATGAGGCGCTGCCTTAAAATGTTTGACAGTAATTAAAAACTGTATGAAATATTAAATATTTTATAAATTTATTAAATAATTAGAAATATTATTAATTATTTAATAAAGTTAAGCAGTTTCAAGGAAATAAAATTTTTTATTTCAAATTTTTATAAACTTGTACTGGGACTGAATTTTTTTTAGTTTCCATTTTTAATCAGCTGTTGCGCACATTGTTCAAGTCAACCGGTAGCTGATGAAACAATAACAAACATTTAGTGAAAAAGTTTTTTGAATTTTAATTGACATCGTGGGTAATTTTGAAAGATGGACAAGACACCGGGTTCCATTGATTGGACTCCGCTCAAAAAATCCTTTGGCCCGATGATTGTCGAGTAAGAAAAATATTAAATGTCTTATTTATTATTATGGAATTGATGATAAAATTATTGATACCTTTCTTTTCTAATAGTTACATGAGGGACAATAATTATATTCCTAAAAAATCTAAACTCGGCGCATATATTTTGCCGCCAGACCACGAATTTATTCTAGATGAATGGGGTAAATTTGAAAAAGGCTCTAAAAAAAAGTCCGACAAAAGTGATCAGATATCTGAAGATAAATCGTATCTCCCTCAAACCCACGATCTGGATGAGCAGGATAACTTTTGTCTCTTTGGTAATTTATTTCCATAAATTTAAAATAACCACGTACGTTAATTATCTCAACAATTTTATTTTTTGGTTTCAAGATAATTTCAGACGCTCAGTAAATCTTGAAGAGTCCTTGGAATCTCTACCAGACCGAACACCACCTAGACAAAATACTCTAAGCGAAATACGAGGCCCCAATGCCCGCCCTCCAGATCATGATGAAGAAGTCGTTGACAGAAAATCTATCAATCGCATACTCGCGGAAGATATCCATAAAAGAAATTACCGTAATCACAAAAAATTTTATCCGCGACCAAAGAATCTCAAGATTTTTAAGTCTCTTCTAGATCCAACTGCTTGCTATTATTCCCATTATGCTCCATACTTAAAGGATATTTGTGATGTTTTTGCAAAGAAACATTTGCATTTCCAGTACAACATTTTATTGGACAGCATTCCTCAAGACGAATCCCTTTTTAAAGGAGAACTGTCGAAAAATCAACTCTTACATTTTTTTTCTCAAATATTTTATCACGTTGTACCTGGGTCATTGTTCGGCAGCCGTAGAAATTTAAAAAAAGTTAAAGCAGCATTGAAACCGTACTTCGCGGCTGCTAAAATAAAACCTTTTACTATCGAACCGCTTGTAGAAAAATTAGACGTAAGTAAAATTAAAGAGATCATTATATTTTTCCACGAATAAAATTAAAAAACTGTTGATTTCAGATTGATTCAGTAGAGTGGCTGTCCAAATTAAATTCTAAAACAAGCAAAATCTTGGTTTTGTGCCGGACAATTAAATGGTTCTTCTATACATTCATTTGGAATATTATTGACACATATTTTTTCAGCGAAAATAATAAAACCCGCAAGGAAATGATTTACATCCGCCGCTGGGTGAAGGGGTCAGTTATCCTCAACTACATCCGTGAACAGGAAACTCAAAATAATTATCAGCCGATAGAGCACCCAGTTCCTGTAAAACATAACAGCGTAACACCTGTTGCTCATTTAATTGTGCAGTCGAAAAAGGATGGTGTACGACCTATATTATCGAATTCGTAATGTCTTTTTTTATTTCATGAATTTCATATTGATGTTCGTTTAGCGATTACTTAGTTTAATTTTTTTTAAGCAGTAAAACGAGTGATCATCAAAAGGAAATCGGTAAAAAAGTTCATCTTTTACTGAAACAACTTTATTTAAAAAATAATGATATTATAAACGTACATACACTTCATAAAATCTGGAAGTCTGTGTGCGAAACCCGAAAACTCGATAAGACCAAACCAATTTACTTTGTATCCTGTGATATCAACGACGCTTTTGGTTCAATTATTCAAGGCAAATATTTTAAATTTATAATATAAATAAAATAATTCAAAAATTTTAATTGTTTTATTGCAATTGTAGACAAATTGCTGGACATTGTCTTTGAATTAATAGATAAATTACCAGATAAAATTCCTACTCAGTGGTTTGCAGTAATTGATTCTACAAATATTCAAAAAAAAAGTTACAAAGAAAAAGAATTTATATCTCCAGAAATTCTCCCGCCAATTTTACCTCGAGGTGCTTTGTGTTGTCGTACGACTAGGATAAGAAAACCTTGTACAATTATTAGTAAAAAACATTTAAAGACATACATTAAATCTGCAGTAGTACAACAGAGAGTAAATCACAAATTTATTAAATATTTTTTGTTTAATATTTAAAATTGCAAATAATAATTTTTTTTTTCTTCAAATAGATTCTACATGGAAACCGTACTTTCATTTTGAAAAAAGGAATCGGTCAAGGTGTACCAATGTCCGGAACACTTTGTGATTTTTATTACAGTGATATGATGGCAAAAGAATTTTCAAAATTCACTGAATCTGGTCATTTACTTCGTTACGTTGATGACTTTTTGTTTTTAACTGAAGACAAAGAGCTAGCGCAAGAGTAAGTTTTATTAAAATAAATTAATTAGGAGGTAACTTGCAATTACATATTTAATAAAATAATTTAAATTTGAATTACAATTAAGATTTTTAGAAAAAATAAAAAATGGTGTCGGGAGCTATGGCTGTTCCTTCAATCCAGCAAAAACCCAATCAAATTTATCGCCTTACAATAACAATGAGTTTACTTACTTGGGATACCACTACGATCTTGAAACTTTGAATGTAAAACCTGAGTACACAAAATTATCATTAGTACAAATCATGTCACGTAATCAACCTCAGATTGGTGGAATAGACAGGTGAGAATATGATTTATTTATTTATTTATTATTGTACTGTACAATTTGGCTGACTAAACCGGCCATAAAGTTTAACCATGTTAATTAGTTCATCAGCCAGCTAGCTAATTTACATTAATCGGTTAATTAGTTAACTGGTTAATCGGTTAAATTAGTTAACTAGTTAACCGATGAACCAGTTTAATCGGTCAAACAGTGAAATTGATATTTTGCTATTTATAAGCTAGGAATTATGATTAAATCACATATCATTAACGTATGTTAAAAAGTACAATATTTATCAGGTGATTAAAATTACTTAAGTTATTAAATTAAAATTTTCTTTTCATAAAATATCAGCGCAATGAAAATAATTATATAGTTTTCATAAATCCATTGTTCTAAAACCTATATTCAAATATTTAAATTTTCTTAATAATAAAAGAAAAACAACTTCAGCATAACGATATCATTTGAAAAGTAAACATGCAGATAAATTACAATCAAATAGTCAAACTGAAGACCTTGACTCCAGTGATTCTGGTTCTAGAAGTGGTAACGATTCAAATTCAGATTCTTCTCCAATTCCAAAAAAACGAGTCCGAGTGTCTAAAAAGCTATATTACAGCAAGATAGTACGCAATTGTTAAATTTTTTTCTTATAAATATTAAAAATAGTATCAATCCTACTGAAAATCCTCTGTGAAAAGTGACTATAAAGTTTTTAATCGGAGAAGAATCTGAATTTGAATCGTTGCCACTTCTTGAAATAAATGTCAAAATAATTAACACAATATTTTAATAATATTAAATTATAAATCGAAAAGTATTATCCGAACTGATTTAAAGAATTTTAGTGTGTTCAATTAAAACAATATAAAATCAACTATACTTAGAATCAGAACCATTAGAGTCAAGGTTTTCAGTTTGACTTTTCTTTGACTTTTCAGTTTACTTTTCAAATGATATCGTTATGCTGAAGTTGTTTTTCTTTTATTATTAAGAAAATTTAAATATTTAAATATAGGTTTTAGAACAATGGATTTATGAAAAATATATAATTATTTTCATTGCGCTGACATATTATGAAAAGAAAACTTTAATTTAATAACAAGTAATTTTAATCACCTGATAAATATTGTACTTTTCAACATACGTTAATGATATGTGATTTAATCATAATTCCTAGCTTATAAATAGCAAAATATCAATTTCACTGTTTGACCGATTAAACAGTTAACTGGTTCATCGGTTAACCAGTTAACTAAATTAACCGATTAATTTAAATTAGCTAGCTGGTTGATGAACTAATTAACATGGTTAAACTTTATGGCCGGTTTAGTCGGCCAAATTGTACAGCACTAATTTATTACAAATATAAATAATTAATTGTTTCAGTGTATTTGTAAAGAAGATCGCAAATTGGGTATCATTGAAATTATCCGCGCTGGTATTGGACCCTTGTATAAATTCCAAGGAAGTGATTATCGATACTTTGAAAAGTGCCGCCCGTTTATGTGCGGAAAAATGTTTTTTTCTCCTTCTCAACACTTATGATGTAGGAAAGATGACCGGAGAGTCTGCACTTAGAATTTTTAATGACATAAAGAAGAAATCTCTACAGCCTTTATTGCAGATGTGTAAAATTTTTGTTACAAGGCGTCATCGTAAATTTACAATAAGATTTGGGGAATTAAAATGTATTTTTTGGCATGCATATTTAAAGGTGTTTAGAAAAAATGAAGTAGCATACAAGAAATTTTCTATACTTATTAAAAGTCAATTCAAATCCAAATTATTAAATAATTTATCAGGTTAACTTTTTGTTTTACTTTTTTTTTCCTAATTTAGTAAAAATTATAAAGTCGATGTATTTATAATTTTTTTATAAATAATAAAAATGTTTAAGTAAAATAACCACGAGGTTTGTTTGTAATTGGCGGTAATTTAACCAGGCATTTGAATTAAACACATGGGGTTATTTACAATGACTTGATGTATGTTTTTTTGATGATATGAGCGACTCAACTGTCACTGTCATTAAATATGTTAAAAAAAATAGTAAGTAATAGTGTAATAGTATTTATGTTAAATAAATTACAATTATTACGTGCTAATTATTGCGCCAATCATATTATCAAAGCAGCTTTTTCAAATATTCCTTCAAATTATTTAAAACCACCCGAAAATCCGTTGCATGTTCCAATCAACGATCAACTTGTTGATAAAATTTTTAAATTCAAAGACACCAATATCAGCAACTGGATCATTGAGGTGATTTGCAATCATTTTTTTACCAGTTATCAGTCAGTAAAATTTAAAAAAATTTGTTTTTACAGGACGAAGTTGATACATTGTGTTGTTTTTATAAAAATTTACCAGTAGAAAACAAGCAGAAATTTCTTTGGACTCTAGAGCCAGCTGGCTCTAAAATATGGAGTCGACCATAAACACATTTGTCATCTTGCTGTCAAATTATTATGCACAGAGGTACCATAATTTTGAAAATCTTCAATTAAAAATAATAGTAATTATTATTATTTATCCATTATTTTAGGGAGACAATTACCAACAATTGTTGACTAGAGAAACAACATTGGAAAAAGCTCTTACGCCTCGGTACCACTGGCTGTTTATTCTGATAGTAAGATTAGGAGTCAAATTTCTCGTTGATCTCCGTACTGATGTTCTGGTATTTTTTATGATAAATATCATTAATGTAAAAAATAATCAACTCCAGATAATTTATCTGTATTAAAAAATATAAGGCTATCAATCGGGTAGTGTATTTGAATAAATGTTCGAACCCGTGTATATTATTAAAATAATTTTATTTAAAAAGGTTTCAGATTACGAAGCGATACATCCAGTTAAAAATTGGGTTGACTTGAAACGGCGAGTTGGTCCTTATCGTCGTTGTTATATATTTACACATCCTTCAATGCCCAGAGAACCTTTGGTTGTTCTTCACACAGCTCTCTGCGACACGATACCAGAGACTGTTAAAGATATTGAAGAAGCTGAAAAACGAATTTACAAATTTTCTATTTAATTATCCAGTTCAGAAATCCAAAGCAGTGAAAAAAGCTCTCAGCAGTATTTCTTCAACATTATTTTAAATTTTAGTATATGATCTCTTAAGTATGCCTTTAATAATTCCCTTCAGCAGTCGTTTCGCCATGTTCGTATTTTCGTCCACCATAGATCCGCACACTGCCAATGACACCCCTGCATGCCGCATGCAGTCCAATAATACCATAGTTGCCACAACTATAAGTATACTTTTATCTAAGCCCTCGCCATACTATCATCTGCCACAGTATGATACAACAGGTATGACTTCTCAAAAACTTGAGACCCCCGCCACTTCACCAGTTGTCCATCGCGCCCTGTTCAAACCACTCCCGGTCTCTATTGCAGTCCATTGGGATGGTAAACTACTTCGTGACTTAACTAATTCTAACAAGGTGGAAAGGTTGTCTATAATTATATCTGGGGACGCAGAAATTATGTTAGGTATATCATTGGTTGAAGATGGACGATGTTGTAAATTTGAAAAAAAATTTTAATGCAATATTGTATTTGTTTTTAATTTTTTAATATAGAAAATTATTGATTGATTAATTTTTTACTATAATTATTTTGTTGAATATACAAACATTTATTTAATTTATTTTTAGAAATTAAATAATTGTATTTGTTAAATTAAAAACAATTTTGATAGCAAATGTAGAATCTAATTCGTAAATATATTTTATGTATAATTTTATTTATTTTAAGTTATAAGTTATTGAGTAATATTTATAAATATATTTATATAGATACAAAAATATAAAGCATTAATTGTTTACCATTATTGTAATAGTTGTAATAAAATTATAAGTATTCAAGTATGTAAATAAGTTCAAGTTTATTGTAAACTGATGATTAAAGATACATAACAAGAAAATATTGGTAATACATCATTTTTAGAATACAATGTATATATAAGTATATATACTTAGTATAATATAAATCGACGGGAGATGATTCGATATATAAGATAATTTTTCAAAGAAACTAAAAATTTCATTTGATTTATTTGATTCATAAAGAATAATTATATTTCTTAAAATAGATAAAGATACTTATAGTAAATGGAATAATGTATTTTAATAAAACTTATTTTTTTAGGTACTTTCGTGTGCATTTGTAATTGTATGTACTGGACTAGTTGAGATCAACTTCACTGTTAGAACAATATTTTATTTTTTTTCTCTTTGTCAGTTTATTGTATAAGAACGTATACTTTAAATATAAATAGATATACTTTTTTTTATATATTTCATAGCGTATAATATATGTATATAATTTTTTAGACAGAATTACAGAAATACTGTTGGTATATTTTTGAATAAGTGTAAGATTCGGACTTTGCTCGAATTACTGATATGAGCATTGTTTTACAATTCGATTATTTCCAACATAATATTTTTAGGGTAGGCGTCATTCAGACGGAAGTTGATTGGACAGAATTATTATTATGTACATTCCGTTTACCTAGATCTCGCTTACCCAGAGTTTGATTACTTATACAATCCCAATTAGAAGTGACTCTTTTAGAATAGATCCCCTGTGCACATGATTTTTTAATTTATAACTCAACTAACAAATTTCTTAGAACAAGCAAAAATTTTTTGCTTCAAGAAATTTTTTTTTTCTGTGCACAAATTTTTAATGACTTTTAGACCAACATCCGTACGTCTTTTTTATTTCAGGAAACTTGTCTTGTCCTTTTAAAAGACATCTTTATGACATCTTAAGGTTGTCTCTGTCCTACTTGAGAATCAGGATTTTAGGCAATCAAACTATGGGTAAGCAGGATCTAGGTAAACGGAATATACGTAATAACGATTCTATCCAATAGTCGTCTGTCTGAATGACACCTACCCTACTTTTACTTTATTTAAACTTTTTTTTTTTTTTTTCAATTCAGCAATTGTTGAATAATATTTATTCATTAAATTAATATATATTTTTGTTATATAATATATAGAGTTAATCAACAATTATTGATAATTAATTAATTAATAATGCTATATTTCTTATTAAAATTTGATTTATTTTTAATAATTTTTCATTTTTTAAAATTTTTTAGTTATATATATTTAACTCATCGAGGATTTAGTTAGATTATTTATACTCTTCATAAATTTATTTCAACAGTACATTAAATTTTTAAAAATAATTATCTTGTTGTTTTGATTTATTTTCTGTTTGTTTTAATTAATCACTTTGGTATTACCTCGTTTATAATTTAAATTTTGTTACTAAAATATTTTTTTACCTTCAATAATTGAGTTCATAATTTTTTTTCGATGAATTAATTTTAATAAATAATTTCTATATTTGTTACCCAAGCGGTAAAAAAAAAGTTAATATTTTGTTGAATTTAAGTTTACAATTGGTAACATGATGGGTAATTGTCGACTTAAATTTAACAATAAGTCAAAATTTTTTTTTGTGCCGCATGGGTAAAAACAAAATACATTTTTGAATACTTAGTAATAATGAAAATTGAATATACAATTTTTATTTTTAAATTACCATACATTTATCAAGTAAAAAATTCCAATAGATAGATCTCAGTGTTGATATTGATACAATACTTTACTTTAATTCAAATTAATAAGTGATAAATGTACAACGAAATTGTTACACATTAATTTCATAGAGTTAAACTTTTTTTTTAGTTTTAAATAATGAAATGTTTTCAGGAAGTCAGCTAGATTTTTAAAACATTGTAATATAAAAAAAAAGTCAATGTTGATATGTCATGTCGAATTTGGTCGAAAAGTATTTCACATGATTTCTTATGTTTTATTATTTTATAAATTATTCATTCATTTATTCAATAAGTATTATTGTTTATTATTATTTCATTTATTTTTTCCTCAAGATTGTGTAAAAATCAGACTTTAATTTTAACTGTTTAATTCAATGGCTGAGGCATTCACGACGCTGAGCTAATCGCGCACTGCTTCTTCAAAAGTGAAAACAATAAAAAATTTGATTAAGCGTTTTGGGTTTCATTTGTATTATTAATATATATATATTATCATTAAGACATAGTCAATCATTTTATTTTTGTTATTAATATAATTATGTTTATTATGATTTATATATATATTGTATATAATAATAGTATATTTTTCATAAAATTTTTAACTTTAATAACATTTTATTTGATCATATTTACGATACGCATTAATGAAAAAAATTTGAATTCATAGTTATATCCATATATTAGGATGCGTCATTTCAGAGCAACATTTTTTTTTGAAGTGATTGTGGAAAGTCAGATCGCCACAAAAGAAAAATTTTCGCGCAAGAAATAAATTTTATCTCGACAGCTCTGGCTCATTGAAAAATTCGATTTTCCGTTTAAATAATCAGAGAAAATTTTGTTTTCAATCTATGACTTTTTCGAACTCGTTAATAGATATGATCGAATAGACTGATACATATTTGTGTAAGAAATTGGTCGCTCTACATAAAAGGTCTCTTATTATTATTTGATAAATCTACTCGTTCATAAGTTTTTTCAAGTTAAAGTTCGAACTACAATAATTTCGATATCATTTGATTTTTTTGGCGAAACTATCAGACTTGTAGCAAAATGTCATAGAACTTTTTTCGTAGATCATTCCAATTTCTACAAATTATCTCTTAAAAATTTTCGAAATTTCGATACGCTCTTTAATTATTTGCATGTAAACATCAATTTCTTTAAAAACAAGTTCTGACTGTGATCGATTGTAAAAATAAAAAAATTTCAGATATTTTTGCTTAAGGTTTTTTCTCTATGATAATCAAATCACTGAAAAAAATTAATGTACTTGTTCAAGAGACAATCACTGATTGGTATTATTTATTATCGCTTAGAAATATTTAACTGAACTTTGATAAAAATGTTCTCGTTATTCAACAAATATTTCGAAGCGAAAGTAAGTAATATCAATCTGCGATTGCCTCTTTGATAAGTACATGAATTTTTTTCGATGATTTGGCAATCATAAATAAAAAAATTTACAATTTTTATTTTTACGATTTTATGATGTATAAATGCAAATAACTAAAGAGCGTATCGGAATTTCGAAAAAATTTTAAGAGATAATTTGAAGGAGATGAAATGGTCTACAAAAAAGGTTCTGTGACATTTTGATATGTCTAACAATAGTTTCTCCAAAAAAGTCAAATAATATCGAAATTTTTTGTACCTTAAGACTTAACTTGAAAATACTTATGAACGGGTTAGATTTATCAAATAATGATAAGAGTCCTTTTTGTAGAGTATTCAATTTTTAAAAAAAATATGTATCAGTCTATTCGATCCATACATCTGTTAACGAGTTAGAAAAAGTCATAAATTGGAAACAAAATTTTCCCTTATTATTTAAACGGAAAATCGAATTTTTCAATGAGCCAGAGTTGTAATCGAGACAAAAATTTTTTCTTGCGCGAAAATTTTTCTTTTGTGGTGAGCTGATTTTTTCCACAATCACTTAAAAAAAAAAATGTTGCATTGAAATGACGCACCCTTATATATATATTTATTTAATTTATATAGATTATGCATTTTTGCGTTGCTTTGCTTATATTATTATTATTATTTAATTATTATTACTATTATTATTATTATTCTTGATACTATATTATTATTTTTATTGTGAAAATTTATAATTTTTTTTTATAACAATATAAGCGTGGCTTATTCCATTTAGGCCAAATATATATTTATATGTAGATTTAAAATTTTAAATTCATTCCAATTATTTCATTAAGTATTTTAAAGTTTTAGTAAAAGTTTTTTTTAAATTATTTTCTTTCAAATGGCCTGCTTTTTTCTCTTAAATTAATTTTTTCATGCATAAAAAACAAAAAAAATAGTTACCAATCAAATATTTCAATTCCATTTCATAACACTTTAGATACTTAACGGATGTAATAATTTTTTTTTAAATATACTTCTTTTGTACCTTTTTCGTAATGAAATAATGGACCTGTGTGGTTGCTTCCAAGACCACGTGTTGAAAATAAAATGAACAATAATGAGATAGTTACGTTGCTTGTAATAAATAAAATTGAAGTAACTAGATTTTAATCTAAAAAAAAAACAATCAATAAATTTTATATAATTATAATTATTCATTTAAAAAATTTCATTGATATAATTAAAAGATTAATAAATATAACTATTTTTTTGGAGCATAAATTCTTTGGCCATTTTATTTTTAACAGTTTGAATTGATATATTTATAACTATTGATTTCTTCTTCATGATTACTTACTATCAATACCAAGTTCAATCAGTTTCTATCTTTATTATAAACTGGTTAAATTGACCCTAATTGCCTTAAAATAATTATTGTAAAATGCTTTATCGATTTTAAACGTAATTATTAAAAAAAGTGATATTAAGTACAACGTGGCTGATTGTATCAATCTTGTGCAACCGACATCAGGTTATAAGTTATATCCATTTTTTTTCCTCATATATAGATCTATAATACACTGTAAAACATCGGGAGTGAATTCAGAGTGATTACGGATTTTATTTAAATCCAAATTCATTCCGTCACTCGGAGTTCCGGAGTAAAAAAAAATCACTCCGCATTTGGAGTAAATAGGGAGTTTATTTTTGCAGCGGAGTGATTTCGGAGTTTTAATATTAAAATAAACCCCCTTTAGAAATTAATTTCACTTCGGATCGGAGTTTCCATATTAAAATAAAGTCCTTTTCAGAGTGACTTTAATTCCGAGGGGATTAAATAAATACAAAGTCATCCGCTCCGCATTCACTTCGGATTTAATCCGCGTTCACTCCGTTAATTTTTTACAGTGTAATATGTACTCGCAATGATAAATTTGAAATAAGTAATTCGTATTAAATATATCCCAATAATAATTAAATACAATAAAGTTAATGTAGTACATGCCACATGGCAATAGCTTTTCTGGGTGATTGAGTTATACTTGTCCAATGTTCTCGGCTTTGATTGACCGTTTCCGGTACACTTCCGGCAAGGTTTCCACTAGTTGCTGGTCCAACAATACACGAACCGACGATAGTATTACCACCCAATTCACTACTGGCATCCAGTACACAAATCTATTAAATATTAATTATGTAGTTACAACTATTAAAAAACTAAAGATTGTAATCAATAATCAATTTAAATATCAATAAATTACTTCAATCGCGGACGATGCTAAAGAACTAGCAGGAATATTGAAAGACATGGCTTCATTCCACACTGGACTTCTTGTTGCTTTTTTTACCTCGGTCTTCTTTTTTTTGACTCTTCTATCACCAGACAACAGACTGACCTTCACGAATGGATCCAAATTTTCTTTTTTCTGCATATAAATGATTTTAATTAATATATATCATTAATATTAATAAATTAAATTTAATAGTCATAGAATGATAAATGAATAATACGTTTTTTACCTGCGGCGGAAATAAATTTCTCGCTTTGAGTATCATGACTGTAAGTCTTTCAGCACTTGGTAAATAGGATAGAGATACAAGAACTTCTTGTATGTCCTCGGGCGCTTTCTTTTCTCGAGCGATCTCACCCCAGACTTCTACAGGAGAGGTCGATGAAACAAGTTCTAGTTCTTCCATTGCAACCCGTACTGAACCGACTACATCATTCCTCGAATAACGATCATAGTCAAATACCTTTATACATAAAAAAAATTAAAATTATCAAGTTACATTTATTATTTGTATATTAATTGTTTGTTTCATTTGAGAAAATTTTATTAAAAAAAAAAAGTTAATTTTTTCAGTCAACAGATATAAAATTATTTATTTCAAACATTATTTAAAAATCTTTTTTTTTTTTTTTATGTTCAATATATTTCTAAAGTCTTTCAAATAAAGTATGTGAGTAAATTTATTTTTATTGATGTCTACATATATATTTTATCTATACTCGGTGAGCGAAGTTTAAGAGGAAATAAAATTCGATTGTAAGAAAAAAATATTTTAAAAAATAAGTAAAGTTTTAAAAGCACTTGTGCTACATTGCTATAAATCTTTTGAAAAACATCTTCTCAACATTATATTTAATGTAAATAATTGTGAAAATTTTTTTTTTAACTTCCCGCTAAGACAATTGAAAATTAAAAAAAAAACAAGGAAGTTACTGGTTTTAGTCCGATTTTCGAAAACCCAGTTTTCAACAGATCCCCGGGCAAAAAAAAATAACAAATTTAACTTTTGTGACTTAAATGGATACTAAGTGGGTCAAGGTAGCCAAAAACAAGTCAAAAATTTATGAAATGTACGTTTGATTTTGACTAACTTGACTTACTTCACTCTTAAACCAAGTGTATTGTTTTAATACACATGAGATGTGTTCTATGTTCAAGGCCATAAGGAAAACTATTGTTTTTTTGTAGTCACTTAAAACACGTTTCACGATGTATTAAATATCTATAGATTGCTTATGGCGTTTCAATGTTATTTGGCAAGTGTGTTAATTTCGACTAAACACTTGGTTTTAGAGGGATTAGTATCCATTTAAGGCATTTGAGGTCCCAGAAAGCTATTCCGACTATTTTCAAGATGATGCCCGAATGTTCGTATA
The DNA here is from genome assembly GCF_029852145.1 of Microplitis mediator. Lineage (NCBI taxonomy): Eukaryota > Metazoa > Arthropoda > Insecta > Hymenoptera > Braconidae > Microplitis > Microplitis mediator. The sequence goes on along the minus strand of NC_079970.1, from coordinate 8,541,201 downwards.
TAAATATTCTTCAACTTTTGAATGAATAAACCGATTTAGACCTTTGATGCGACATTAGAAGCAGCTTAATAAAACTCATATTTTGTGAGAAACCCGAAGTTAATCTGTTCAGAACGTTTCAAGTTATTTAAAAAAATCACAATAGATTGATTCCAAAATATAGTCAACTCTAAAACTCTACAAACCTCTTTGAATACCACTGCATTAAATATCAAAATCGGTTTATTTGTTCAAAAGATACCGATGATGAAAAATTAAAAAAATGTAACAATTTACGTTGTTTTTTCTGGATAAATTATACCAGCTCTTTGTCTTTACACTCTCAATCACGGCATAATTTAATGAGATTGTTAATTTGAAAAGTATTTTTAACGATAAATTTGAACAATCACCGTTTTGACATTCTTCTCAGATATGTTATATTTTGACGATTTGGTTTGATTCAAAACTCTTTATGTAAACAAATTTCATTGATTTATGTCCGTATCTATTCATTTCATCAAATATAATCGTGAACAAAAATTAAAAAAACGCTTGTTTTTTAATTGTTATCGATATCTTTAATCGTTGTAGTTTAAGACATAATTAAACGTAACTTTTTTTGAACTCAAGGAGCTCACAAACAACGGAGTTTTGGAGCTGGTCCGCAATGTCAACCGGTTCCCATATTTTTTTTTTTTTTTTTTTTTTTTTTTTTATAATACTTGCCTGAAGAACGAGAGTTTTTTCCTTAAGTTCATCATAACTAACGGGAAATCTAAAATGTTGATCAAAAAATGGATTTGGATCATTCCTATGGATATGAGTCTGTCGTTTCCTGTTGTCAACTTCCGGACTGAGAGTAAGCTTAACGAAAGGATCATTAAATCCTCCTTGATCGCTTCCAGCAAGATCATGAGCTTCAATTAGATGAACATGTAGATCTGATTTGTCAAAATCGTAGCTCAAACGTAAATGAAGGCGACCCATACATTTACCAGTTCTACTAATCATTACATATAATTCAAAAATTTGATATTATTTTATAAATAATATAAGCTATTAATGCATAGTAATTTAAGTATTATATAAATATAACGAAAGGAAGACATTAATAAATTTTTTTACCTCCGGGCGCTTAGAAAAAGTGGACCATCGCGACGTTGATATAGATCTGGTTGAAGAGATCCCAGTGGAGATGCTGGTGGCGCTGGGCTTCCATCGCTATTACAATAAACATTAATAATGGTTTATTTATGCAACGAATATAGAAATTATACCCGGAGGAGTACGTATCAAAAAATATTTATATTTTAAAAATGAGCATTTTATAATAAAAAATAAATGTAAGATAAGATGTTATTGTATTTAATTAACCTTATAGATGTTCTTGGAGGTGGAATCAAGAGTGGTGAAAGACAACGGCTTGCTGGTTTTGCTGGTAGTACGCCTGTTGAACTTGTTACTGTTGCTAAAGATGATAAGGAACTTTGTGATGGTGATGCTACTCCGCTATGAAGACTTCCTGCACAGTTTGCAGGGCTTGCAGATCGAGCATCTAAAGATGAAGCTCTTGCTGGCGATGGTGACCTTTTATAATTTATTAATTAATAGTAGTCATTATTGACGTGTTGATATATTTGAAATATTTTATTATATTTTTAATTTTTTTCAATGAACCTGAAAATGTAATATCGTATTACCAATCAATTATATCTGTAAAATGCATCTGTTAATTTTTAATTTGTGGTCATATATATAGTATGTGTAAAAATATTAATTTATTTTTTTTGGTAGCATTAATTTTAAAAAATTAAGAAAAAAAAAGTATAAGGTAAAAGACCTAGTACCCGATCAGGGAACTAGTACCCAATCACCCCATGTATTAGTATATCTGTACTTAGTAAAATTTAATAAATATAGACATACAAAGACTTGCACGGAAAAAAATTAATCGTGAATGCAACATGATGCAGTCTTGGTAATTAAACATGATGAAATCATGTTGCATTCACATGATTTGTCATGTTTCGGCTACATGATAATCATGTTGCGGTAACATGAGAAAATCATGTGGCATTCACATGATAATCATGTTTCGGCTACATGATAATCATGTTGCGGTAACATGAGAAAATCATGTGAATGCAACATGATTTGTCATGTTTCGGCTACATGACAATATGTGGCAGCAACATGATTATCATGTAGCCGAAACATGACAGATCATGTGAATGCAACATGATTTTCTCATGTTACCGCAACATGATTATCATGTAGCCGAAACATGATTATCATGTGAATGCCACATGATTTTCTCATGTTACCGCAACATGATTATCATGTAGCCGAAACATGATTATCATGTGAATGCCACATGATTTTCTCATGTTACCGCAACATGATTATCATGTAGCCGAAACATGACAAATCATGTGAATGCAACATGATTTCATCATGTTTATTTACCAAGACTGCATCATGTTGCATTCACGATTAATTTTTTTCCGTGTGAGTGATCGGGTACTAGTTCCCTGATCGGGTACTGGGTCTCTTACCTTAATTAGATTTTAAAATTTTTCAATGGTTCTGAATTATTTAAAAAAATTAAATTGAGCAATGAGCAAATAAAACGTATTATTTATTAAGAGCAATATTTAGGGAATTTTACTAAAAAATATGAGTTAAAATTACTAAATCATTGATAACGGGATATTGAATCGCTAGTAAAATGTCATAATTTTAACGATCTTGAGAATTTAATTATTATAAATATTTAGTAATTTTTTTAGGCGAATATGTAAAAAAATTATAAGCTGAATTGGTCAACTTTACAATCTATTTTTTATTAAATCTTATTATTTAGTATAGTGAATTTCGTTCTTATATAATAGAATTGAATGAAATTACACGTTGAAAAATGGACGTAAAAATCTACGAACTTTTATTGTCTTGTCAACCAAACTAGACACAAGAAGTTCAGTCGCCAAAAAATTACTATGTTGCTGTACAAAAAACATGATACATTTAAAACTTATTTTGATATATTGTAGTGAAAATTATTTGTCTAAAATAAGAATTTTAGGAGAGAATGATAAATTTTTAGAGGCTCACAATAATAATTATAGTACGGCATAATAATTTTTTAGTGATTCAATTTCCTGTTTCGAATTTGGTCGACAGCATGTTAAAAATTCATACAATTTTTATTTCCATTTTTCCCATGTAAATTTCAATTGGTTATTCAACTTTTCATAATTATTATTATTTGAAGCGTATGTATTAATGTTGTCAATTTCCATATGGTATCTCAAATTACTATCAGCTATCAGCATTAGTGTTTATACTAAAACATAATCAATATCAATAGATATTCGAGACTCGATTCCCTCGTGTACTTTAGCCACGCATCTGTCGAATTCAAATGAAATTTCAACAAGAAAAAAAAAAAAAAAATGATTTAAAAAAAATTTTAGTCATTTTTCACAGTGGAGTTTTATTTCGATTTCGAGAACAAACAACTTTTTAGTCGAAGCTTGGATCAAAGAAATCAATAATGAAGAGAAAAAAGTCATTTGATTGACAAACAAACTTTTTATATTTTATTTATAAAATAATAACAGTCAGAATTCGATATTAAGTTGAAATATTTATTACTGTTTTTTTTTTTTTAATTTGTTTCATTTGATCATTGTTGAATATTATAAATATACATATACATTACATTATAAATATTATAACAGTTTTATGATTTAATATTTTAGTATGACATCAATCCCTCTTATGAAATCTAAAGTCCGTTCATTGATAATTCATACGTTTAATTAGTAATGCATGTTTGTATATAACGTCAAGGTATCCGAGTATAAAATTATGTAAATGTACCAGGGGAATTTTAAATAATTTTTTTCTTTATTTCCTTTGCTGTATAATTAAAATAAAATATTTCTGAATTCATTATATTATATACTAAAATTTATAAGTTGAATTTTATCCGATAACTTAATATTTTTTTACAAAATTCAAATGGAAGCTCTCATAAATCTCATGAAAAAGAATTAATAAAAAGTAAAATGCAAAGAAATTTCTTAAATAATTTTTAATGACCCTCAGGAACTTATTAACTATTCTCTTTATGATAATCATTGTTTTATGAATGAGAGGAAAATAAGTTTATATATATATTTTTCCATAATTCTTTTGTAAATTAGAGATTACTAAGAATTTATAAGTAAAACAGAGTATCAAGGGTAAAATGGGAAACTTAGAAATGCCAAAGGAATAAAGTCTGTTGTTATTTTGTTTTTCTTGCAAGCTTCCTATTTATGTTTCATAAATTATTTATTTTACTATAAATAAACATTTATAAAATCTACTATAATCTAGTTATTTAGTTAATCAGAAAAATTAAATAAAAAATTTTATAAAATGTAAGAATAGAAAAATATGATTATTAAAATAGTAAATTACACACCTAGGGAGAAAAGTAGGACATTCCAACCCACGTGTGGAATTGCCTACCCGAGCCGAAAGCGAGGATGGCAAACACGCGGATTGGGACGTCCTACCTTTCTCCGTGGTGTGTATACGACTTTTCACCTGATTTGTACCTGAAAGTTTAAATTTTTGCCTCTGTTTCTGGGAAGAATGGCGCATGCGCTAATTTTTATCATTAGTTTTATCATAACAGAAAAGAACGACTTTCTTCCCTATAAACAGGAATTTAAACTTTTGGTGTAGGCACTCTCTAAACATGAATTAGTGAAAATAAGTGAATATTCACTAGTTCCAAGTGCAAATCGAACTACTAATTCCAAAAAGTGGTTCGATTGGCACTCTAAATTAGTGAATATTCACTTATTTCACTTATTCATGTTTAGAGAGTAGGCATAAGTTATAACCTTTGAAATATTTTCACTAATTAATTTTAATAAATTTTAAATAACCACGACTTCTCATTTCTCATTATTATTTTATCAACCGGTTAATCATTATAAATATAAACATAGAAAGAAAATGCTTTATTATGCAAAGTATTTTCAAAGTTGTTTCTCAAGTTGAAATTCTTTATTCTTATATTAAGTTAAATGTCTTCTATGTTTGTCAATGTCAAGCAAGTTTATGATTAATGACGATAAGTTACAGATTAATTATAATTTCAGGATTGTTAACATCGACCAAAGGTTGTAATTAAACATTTGTTCAAGAATATTTAATTTTTTATTCTCTTTACTAAAATAAGTTTTATTTTTTAATAAAAAAATTTTTGAAATCACGAAAAATTACTAAGATTTTAAAAGATTATTACGAAAAATATAGTCCAAATAGAGTAAAGAACTTTATGTTAATACAATTATGATTAACGCGATTATTCTTAATTTTAGGATACTGTTCTCATAAGAATAGTCGAGTCAATCAGAATTATTTTAAATATATAATTTTATTTGAAAATTTTTTGGATTTTATTTATTATTTAAATATTTGAAGATTTTTCTATGATTAAGAAAATCTTTTATTAAAGATAAAAATTATTTAATAGAAAAACGTAAATATTTGGTGCAAAATTGAGTATTAATGAATTATTTTTTTTTACATAAAATTTGTAATTGCAATGAATTTTGTGTTTTTATCAATAAAATGCTAAAAATTATACCTGGAACTTCTACTGGGTGGATATGAAGATGATGCGTGAACTAAATCATGATGATGTCGACCATCAGGTCCAAAGGCTCGAATTTGGGGTGATGATCCACGATGCGTTGATGGACTGGACGCACCTTCTAAAGAGCTTTGTGAGCTCACAGATGGGTTCCTAACGAGAACTCGACCTCCCGGACCTTGAACTGATGATCCGCTGGTTGGGTAACTTCGACTTTGGTGTGGTAAGCCTGGGCCTATACAAACAATAATAATATAACATTTATTTATTAATCAATAAATCTAACCTGTTATAAAATAGATTAAAATTTAGATAGTGCATTGATTAATCTTGATAAGCATACTATTAAATTTTAATCAAGTTTCCGAATAAACTTTCAATTTAATAATTTATGTGTTGTATTTGATTTTCCTTTATTTATCAAGATTATCACTACTACATGAAATATTAAAACGATCACGTAATGATGAAATAACAATTTATATAATATAATAATTTACCTTCAGTGCCAATGGTTGACGATGAGGGTTGGATTGCGTGATGTTCCTTTGCAACGTTGAATTCCTAAAATATTGAAATAGATTGTTATATTTAATATTAAATAAATCATTAATTCTATATAAAATATTTTGAATAATAGAAATTATTTATAAAATTTTAAAATTTATTTTACATTTTATATAATTTATTTTCGATTATGAACATATATGTATATAAAGTTATATTTCGTTAATAAAATAAATTTTTTATCGATGTCAATGAAAGTTATATAACAAAATTAATGGAACACAATTAATTTCTGAATATTTAAAAACTCTGATTGGTAACGAAATATCGTATGAAAAAAAAGTATTAGCTTATTACTTTTCGAAAGGAATCAAAATATTATTTTGTACTTGACTTCATTTTGCTAAACAGTTCAAAATTTGGTGTTCTTGTGTATAAAAATTCAATGGTTAAATATTTTGTATCAATTGTTTGGTACCATTAAGTGTAAATTTAACTAAAGTTGAATGTGTTATCTGATCTCAACAAGTTTTAAACTTGTATTATTGTTTGACACAAGTATAATGTGTTAAATTAACACACAAAATTAAGTGGACCGTTTGGGATATGTTAAATTTAACACAAATTTTTCAACTGTGTATTTAGGTTTTATTTAAAAAATTAACATTATTATTTTTGTGAATTTGAAATTTGATATTTCAAATTCAAATCGAATTTTCGAATTCATAAACTGACGAATAATTCGAAGTTTTACATCGATCATTCAAAAAATTACAATTAATCGTAAGTTGTCGAATTTTTTTGATTTTGTTCCAACACTTACTGCACACCCCTAAAATTGATCAGTATGAATAGTATTTTTTTTTCTACTCAAGATAGTAATTTTTCGTTAAAAATGATTATTTACTTTGGAATTCCATTTTGTTTATGCATTCATTAAACCCGATTTAATCCTAGTAGAAGCATTGTATACATAACTTTAGGAAAAATAACTGATATTATATTAAATCAAGGTAGATGTAAATCAAGATATAAATGAAATATAACATTCATGTCTGACTTGATTTAAATTATTTTCTCTCAGGGATCAAGCTTTGTTTATGTATCAGTGTGTAGTGTGCATGCACGCCTAAAAATTCAAGATAAAATTTATATGCGCGCATGCACTTACTGTATACACAAACAAAGTATGTTTATCCTTATTTTGAACTAGATGCATACATACCAGCATATATATTTTTTTAATTTAGTAAAAATTTAAATAATCGTGTCTATAAAATAGAACTCTAGACATTTTCGGAGTTTTCTTTGTGTATTCATTATAAAAATTATTTAGACACACGAAGCATGTGCAACCAATCCACGAGAGTATATAATATAATATCCTCTTTTAGTTTGAATTAAAAGAAATTTGTACTTGTTTGCAATATCAATTATGTAATTTGATTAATTTATTTAAAATTCAAAAAGGTAATGATTCCAACAATTGTTCCAATTTCAAAGATAACTTATATATATTATTCAAGATGTATATAACTCGAGATAATAATATTAACTAGCATACTCAAACAGAATTAAAGAATTAACATTACTCAGATATAATATAAGTTAGAGGTAAAATTAAAGTACATATTAACTATTCCGTTTGCTATGTCATCTGGAAAAATTATTACTTTACTTTTTTATTGTATTCCAGTGAACTTTGAGAATTTAAGCAATTCATAATTTTCTTTATTCTCTTTTTGACCTCGCCTTGACCTACATCTGATAGAACCTGCATGGGTATTCCTATTTAAGTAAAAAAAATGTTTTTATACATAAATCTATTTTATATTCAATTTTTTTACATAACTTAATTATTTCTGCAGTAATTTATTTGCCAAATTATTATTATTTTTCTTTATTTATCTGGTTGTGATGTACATACGATATAAAGTTATAAATTACAGCTTTGATTCTTTACTAATCAAAACTCTCGAAAGTTCGGAATATTAATTTCCTGGAAACATGGTATCTATTATTACAGAATGATTAATTAATATACAAATATAGTCAAGCCAATATATAATTGTGTTTTCAACTATTATTGTTTGACCCTAATATTAAAGTTTGTTTTTTTGCTATAAATGCTCATTTTTGTTTATTATTTTGTATTATGAAAGTTTTAAAAGTAAAACTAATATAATGATGATATTTCGATATTCTTAAACGATATAAAGAAGTAAGTTTTTATGAGTTTAGAAAGTTATATAAACTTTACTTGAAAATAAGTTTATACTATACTACATTAGTTATTTCCATTACAGTAACACGGCTTGCGTGTTACAATATTGATGTTATATATGCTGAAAAGAAAATATTATTTATTGCAAAATCATCAATATAATAATATATAGAAATTAGAGTTCAAAAAATGCTGGATCACCAAGTATAATATTTTAAAAAATTTATAAAAGTCATATTGTCGAAAATCAATTTTTTAGCAGGTGTCGACGTTTTAAGGTCATAGAAAAACATTTTGACTATTTTTGGAATGATGTCCGAGTGTGTAACCAATTACATTTTTTATCTAGCAATAGCAAGAACTTATTGGTAATCATAGTTGGCCAACATTAGAAATTAATCGGTCACATAAGTTTTTAGTTTCTTTTTTAAGTATTTTGGAAACGATTTGATCGATCAATTCGAAAACCTTACTAACCCTAGAACGTGATACGATCTCTGGTTGCCTCTAATCTCATCTTAATCGTTAAATTCGGACATGAAATATATATTGTAGACGAAAGACTTAAAAAATTAGTATATTGTAGCTGAGTTGAAAGTGCTTTCGGCAATGAGTGTGAATTGATTCAGAAGCCGGTAAGTGAGTGTTGTCAACACACTAGTATCAAAAGTCCTACCTCATTCAGTTACACATTAGTGATTTGAATAACAAGTAGACTATATATGAGTCATTGGTCGACACGCGCAATCTTTTTAGCACTCGTCTTCGGTGCATTCGTTGACGCTCGTACTTGCACTGATAGAAGGATTTCTTAGCATTTAAAAAGATTCCTTAGTAGTTAAGAAACAGATAAAACTTACAGCTTGTTGCACAATATGCTATTTTAATATTTTTCATTGAATAACTTGGAAACTCCCGAACAAAGTAGCTTAAAAAATCATATTACTTTGCCATTTTGATAGTCCTTATTTATTGCTATAAGAATAAGCGTAATCGGTTAATCAGTTTTGGAAATACAATAGTATTGTGTTGCAGGGTATAAAAATGGGTTTTAGGGAAAGTTTTTCAGTGTCCTCACTTTTATAATTGTCCAGTGTCTGGTGCGCATTTGTGAATAAATCTATTTATGAATCGTTGCAGAGAATTCATTATAAGCCTTAAGTAAAGAAATACTATTTCTTCATGAAAACTTATAACGTGATATCTAGATACAAAAATAAATGTTGGAAAAGTGAAAAAGCTTGTAATCCAAATCAAAGCGGAAATGAGGGGAAACAGCTTATAATGCTACTTAAAACACGATTCTGCTGTATTGTTATCGAGCTTTGACTGTATATAAAAAATAACAATGTTTTTAAAGCTCGTGGACTAGAGAAAATCATGTCCTTTCATCTTTTTTAACCATGGGATGGACACAAAAAAAAAATTATAATAACATTCAAATCATGGTTTTTCATTCACTCTATAATATTAGCCATAGCTTTCAAAATATATGAATTTATTCTGAATTTTAAATTGAAGTGCCGTAGTTGAATAGTCGTATTTAAGGTAATATATAAATAAACTTTAATATTAAAAACACAAACTAAGCTCTATTATTTTATAATAGAAAGAGAAAATTGTACGATGAATTTGTCATGTACTTAAAGAATACCTTTATGGTGTCAATAATGCACGTCTTTATAATATAAAGGAAGCTGTCACTGCAGAAAGGTGAAATGGAATAACACATAACATAAAAGAAAAGGAAAAAAATATATATAATAACTTAGGATTGAAAATATGAAGGTAAAAGCAGACGAATAATTCAGGCTACGGATGATGGAGAAAAAAAATTGTAGAGAAAAAAAGCGGCGGTGATTTTTTTTTCTTTTCTTTTCTCCTTTCAACTCAGATTTTATTTTCCAGAAGCTACCTTTCATGGGTCGATACTCCATGAGCAGTGTCAACTTTGTTCCACAAAATTCTTACTTAGAACTTATTACTTAGCTTTTCTTACATTTTATTTATTTCGAATATCAAATTACATTGTACTTTTATGTTTTCAATTTCTATAATCAAAATTTATTAAGTATATACGTTTAAATTCCTTGCTGTATGTTTGTAGTTGTTAAATTGCATTACAATTTTTTTGTTTAACTTTAAATCATTTTAATTGGATTTCGATAAAAATCCTTTTTAGTTTGTGATTGTCAAGAACTTTTTATGTTTTCCGACGCATCACTGATAATTACACGTCGTTTACGTTTGTCTAGAAGTTTCAGTTTAACTTAGAAAGTTGGAACTTAGTAAAGTTTATGCCTGATAAAATTTCCAACTAATTAACATAAGATTTTATATTTTCGTATATAAGATGGACCTGATGGCAAATAACTTGTTCTGGCATAAAGTTATTCTGAGAAGAACTTCAGATCGACCTGATCAGGATGACCCGATGGCAAATCAATTTTTATTGAATAAGATTCTCCTGATGTGATTCAGATATGGAATTCATCAGGTTTGCGTTATTGAGACAGCTTATTTTAACTTGATAAGGCAAATCAGGTAAAAGTTCTAGCCGGACTGCTCACATTATTATACTCGGGTTACGACTATAGTATAGTGTAAATTTAGCTAGATTCAAGTTACTGAATAAGTGAAAGCTTCGATTCTTGATAAATGATTTTATTTTTGACAAATATTTCATGGTAATACTTGATATCATTAACCACGATTAAAAAAAGATGGTTCATAACAATTTGAAATGATTCAAAACAATTCAATTTTAATACTATATAGATATACATTCATCATTGAGTAAATCGTTTTGTTTATTCAGGAAACAAAAACTAAAAGTTGATGATAAAATTTTCAATTAAAGTTTGGGATATTTTAAAAAATTTTAAAGACGTGACTTTAAGAAACAAGTCTGATCATATTTTAAATCAATAATGGTCATATCGGAAAGTTAAGTAAGTTCACGGCATATTTTCTGTATGTACATCTGTATGTTAATACGATAACTCACGCAACGAATCGACTTGATTCTTTTTTAATAATTAAACAATCACGTAAAATAAAACACTATTGAGGTATTTAATGTTCTTACTTCATGATAGTTTTTAGTATAAAATTTGCGATAATTAGAAATTAATTAAACTACCCCAGTAGCAATCTTGATAAAGTCTTAAGAAAATCAAGCAAATTACTATATCTATACATACTTCTATTATAGATATTGATTGAGATTGCTATTAGGGTATATCATATTTTTTATAGATAATATTATTTTGCCCTAGAATAGGTATCGATCTCTTTTATTTTATAGTATGTAATAAGATAGCTTCAATTTTAAGATCGATAAAGTACCGTCAAGACTTATAATTACTTATAAATTATTCAGATAAAATTTATATAATCTAATTATTTTGGGTATTTTTAATTAAGATTTTACATACTACTATACACAAAAGTTCATGATAATAGAATGCAATGTTTTTTATAAATTTATGTCTTACTATTAGCCTTTTCTTAAAACATTTGTTCATAAAATTATCAAGTTATCTCAACATAAACAAATTAATGATGGATTTTTTCCATTTACAAAAACGAAAACTATTAACCAATGAATGTACTGTAAAAAAAAATCTGAAAAATGGTTGACCTGGTGGGCCAACCCCAGAACTTCTTGCTATTTTTAGGCTCAGGAGCTGGAAAAAATTATTGTCGACTTATGTTCAAGCTCTTTGAGCTCCACAACACTGCCGAGTACATTGGTATTTTCGAGCTCGAAGAAAATTTTTTTTTGAGACGCTCGAGTTTGAAGAAATGATCCGATTTTGATGGTTAAGGCGGCAATCGAAGCGTTTTATTAAGTTCTAGAGCTAATTAGATTCAGAAATCTTGTTTGGAATGATTCAATCCATGTTAAAGTGTATATCTATATATAGTCAATTATGCCAACTTTGAATTGTTTCGAATCGTGTTTGAATTATTTCAAATTAGGTTTCTCAATTAGGGTGATTAGATTTGGAAATCAATCGATTGAGTCATTTATGAGAAATTTCAAATAAACCGAAAACAAATTTTTTTTTTTTGATTTCTTCTATATCTTAGAGTATAATTAATCGATCGCTCTGAAATTTCTGTTTGCGAATTAATCATCTAATCGTATGATTGAAATTGGTTGTAAATTGTAAACAATTTACGAATAAAGTAGTATAATTCATATAATGTTTATTAGAATATAAACTTTAAAATTTCACTTAACAAAAAGTGTTAGTTTACGTACAGTAAGACTCAGGGTATCAACTCAGAAGCCAGTTGAAACGAGCAAATTTGTAATCAATATCTCATGTACAACGTACAACTGTTTTGGGTAGAATGAAATATGGTTATCTTGAGGTTTGGGCTACTCTGACAGAGCTTCAATGAAGCCTGAAACTAATTTAGCGGTAAAAAAAAAGGAATTTTCGTTTCGAGAGAGAAAATTGATTATTTTCAACCCACTAATTTATATTGGTTTGAAATTGGCTTATTTCGACTGACTAAACAGGCAGTGAAACGTAGTTTTAATACAGATATTATAAGAAGCTTTTTTTCTAACACTGTGTTCATTTTCGCCTATACTGTACATCATATTATTTTCGATATTTTGAGAGACATGGGTGCATGGTATCCGAAAAACTAATTTTTTCGAGACACATTGGATAATTTTAAATTTAGTCGGCGGCATTAAAAAAATAGTAGATTTTTTTCTGTAACTTTTGAACCGATGAACTGATTTGGTTTTTTGAAGTGGCGTTTGAAGCGGCTTATTACACTGACATCACTTTGAAAATAGTCAAAACACCTTAGCTACGAGTTCAAAATGTCGATGTGTAATGAAACCTTAATTTTCAATAATCGAATCGAAATAATGGACTTTTCTATTTTTGTAAAATTTTCTTTAGCGGAAAATTGAAAAATATTGATGGATTAAAGCGTTCACAATAAAATTTATTAATGTTCTATATTATGTATTTATACGGTTATTTGAATTAATTAAAATTTTAATTAAATAAAATATGCAAATTATCAGTGAAGAGGATGTGATGGAAACGTATGAAGTGAATAACATTGTCGGAATGTTAATATTGTAAGATTTTTCATTTCAAAAACGTCTGCAAGACAAATTTTAAAATTCTATGGATGCTTATAATGCATATGAGAGTACTGATTTTATGAGTTTCAAGTTTGCTTCCAATATGATGTTCTGCTATATTTTCTTGTATGTATACGTATAAATATATTTGAATTAATTTTTTTATTTACATATATTTAATTGTTTGTGAAAATCGATATGAATCTGAATATTAATGGTGAATGAATACAATAAGTAGATGTGTACATAATATATCCCGGTTTGTTAAATGATTGTAAATAAATGGTAAATATTTAACAATAAATTAAAAAAAAAATATTTTCTGATTAATGTTGCAAGCAGCCAAAAAATAATCACTATCTAATCATATTATTTTATAATTAATAGATTCAAAAATTGATATTATAGATTAATTTTCATAGCTACAATTAATTAGATAGCATCCAATGGATTAGTGAAAAAAAAGAATGAAAAATAAATCGATAAATGATAAGCTATCGTATCTATACTGAGATAAAAAAAATTTAATTCAAGAAAACTTGTTTACTTGATTTATAATATTCGATAAAAAAAAATTTTACCTAATTAAATCTAATACCAATTGTGTAGTCGAAATTAACACACTCGTCAAATAATAGTGAACCGTCATCAAATAAACTACAGATATTCAACTGACCTTGAAATGTGTTTAAAGTGACAAAAAAAAAAAAAAAACTATGGCTTGATTATGGTCTTCGAACATGGACCACACTTGTTTTCAGAGAGAATTCGCACTATTGAAGTGTAAAGTCCTCCCAGATATTAAATCGACGTCGATTTTAATCCTCACTCGTACAAAAGGAGTCGAATCTCACGCTGTTCCTACGCATTATAATTACTAACCGAAAATTTCCGACGGATTCTAACGGTGACTTATTCTCTGGAAGGACTTTAACATTTTTTATTTTGATAATAATGGTTTCAATCTGATTATAAATTTATACTGGTTATTATGTATTACTATTAAAATTAAGTAAATATTTTTTTGGCACGATTCAAGTTAATAAATATGTGAACTAAGAATTACTTCTACAAGGTTTGAAAAAAATGGAATCGCTGAGGTAATTCACTGTAAAAAACTGGGTTAAGTCTTCTCGATATCCGATGTTAAATTTAACTCCGATGTTAAACAAACATAAATTTTTTTATGTGTTAATTATCATTCGGAATAAATTTACAAGATTCCCGAGTCAAAATATTTGGATTAGATTGAACTCTTGTTAACTTAAACAGCTTAGATATAACTAACCTGATATTGATGGACTTGAAATAGTATTACCTTGACTTAAAAAGCTTAAATAAGACTTAGGTGGGCTTAGGCATCAAGTTGGACTTATTTATGACTTATTCTTGATAAAACTAACCTATCGAAAAATAAAAGCATGAAAAGAAGATATGAATCCAAACTAGGTTAGCAAAGAGCATCGAATGGAGAACACCAGATGACGACCTGGTGCATGTCACACAGCTCGCCTGCAAGGAGAACTTCTAAACATTTTTCAAAAGATCAATTTTTAATCTAAAAATGCTTCATCTTTGTCTTTTTATGCTTGGAAACGCCAAAAGACGGCCTGGTGCCTGATATGTACCGGTGCTGCTTGTTTTCCAGGCATTCGATGCTCTTTGCTAACCTAGTTTGGATTCATGCTTTTATTCTTCGATAGGTTAGTTTTATCAAGAATAAGTTATAAATAAGTTCAACTTGATGCTTAAGCCCACCTAAGTCTTATTTAAGTTTTTAAAGTCAAGGTAATACTATTTCAAGTCCATCGATATCAGGTAAGTTATATCTAAGTTGTTTAAGTTAACTTAAGTTCAATCTAATCCAAATATTTTGACTCGGGTTAGGACATTCAAATTTACAGAGAAATGATCATTTGTAAACTCAACGTTACTCCAATGAATCGAACAAATGCAATTTAATAATTATAATATAGCTATCAAGGTATGACAATGGTACAGCCGAGTATGCTCGTTTTAATCCCTTACGGATGTTACAATTAAGTCTATTTTAACACACCGCTTTTGTATAGTGTGTATTTAAGTAAATTTTAATCCTTGAAATATGTTATTAATCATATAATTGAAAAAAAAAATGAAACAAGTCCTTAATTTCTCTTGAGAAGAAAGTGATTTTATTAAATACAAATTTAAAATAAAATTTGTTTGATTATAATCTCATTTTACTCATCTTTGTCTTATAAATATTTTTCAAACTAAGTAACCAAAGAAAAAAATGTCGATTCAATAGTAAATTATAATTTATAAAATATAATTTATAAATCAATTTAAACTTGAGTGGTTTACAATATATGGTTGTACACTCTTATAAGTAACACTAATGAAGTAATTTGAGAGTTATTAAGTTAAATAGAGGAAAATTAATTGTTACGAAAATGTAGTCATTTATCGATTGAAATATAATGTCCTCTTTGAAGAGAGGAACAGTAAAGTGTACATTATAATAATATATCTATATGTATAATGATAAAAAATTTAAGTATACACATTAAGACGTTAATAAAGTATAGAGTTTCGATTTTTGAATAATTAAATTCGTTAAAATAATTAAAATTTTAAGTAAGTTAATTATATAAATAGTTAATGAATAGAACGTGATAAAGAAGTATAGAGTGAATAACGTCATCAAAATATTATAAGATTTTTAGTTTTAAAAATGTATAAAAGAAAGATTCTGTTGATGTTTATATTGCATAAGAAATCACTGATTTAATTAATTTTTTTTAGTCCGAGCCTAATAAGATGTTCAAGTATATTTTCTCGTTTGTATTCAAATAGCAGGACAAATAACTAACATTTTCTTTATTTTACTTATTTACGTATCTCTAAAATTTTTTGTAGAAATTTCGGTAGGAATTTGAACATTAATAACAAAAAAAAAAAAAAAAATTTCATGTTTGGCGAGAATTTTATTTTACTTAGATTTTTCTTCAGTGTGTATACTTCGATTGCGGGTATGACTGGATGACACTTTTTGTAATTTTAAAAATACATTTCTTGTTTTAATCAATTTAAAAATTTGATTTTTAAATAGATTTCTCAAATAAATCTATCTATTGTATTCCTTATTCTAATACAAAATTTTAATTTCAAATGAAAACTTCACGAAATTTTCGGAATAGACATTCGAAAAAAACTAGCGCTTAAGTTTTCGAATTTCCAGTACAATATAATTAAAATAATAATTACTAAGAGTCAATTTTTTTTTTTTTCATATTTTTAATTTAGTGGAGGCACTATGTAAAGTATAAAAATTTTTATGTAAAATTACATTTTTATTTATCAAGAAGAAATAACCCTATAGACTTAGTTGCGATCTCACCAAATCAATTATTCCATCTTTCAAGCACCATAAAAAATAAACTAATCAATTGAAACTAAAGTTATAATAGTATTAATTAATGCTTATTCCCTAAGTTTAACATGAACTTTACGATATGGAATTGTCTTATTATTTAGAAGTAATTAGGGGATAAATCTGTGAACGTTTTTCGATTTGTTTTTTTAGTTTTCAAGACCATCGAATTATTTTAAAAAATTGTTAAAAAATGAAGATACGGGATCAAGTTATAACGTTCGGTTCAAAAGTATTTCAGTAATAAAGCAATAAAATGTCATTTTTATTGAAATTGAAAAAAATTTTTAAACACCCACAACTACCAAACTAATCGAGCGTTTTTCTCATCCTCGATCTTGATCAAGTTAATCGTTCAAAGACTAACTGTACCAAATTTCATTATGATTCGATACACATCGACCTACGTTTGTATGTCAATGGTATTTTTCAGCGTTTGTCAAAAAAATAAAATATCGTGTTAGTAAATCCAAAAGGTATATATTTTTTTCCGCCTAACTAACTTTGAAACCAAAAAGATGTATAATTTTTTTTTTTTTTAATTGCTAATCATTTTTAATCATTCTAAAGCTGAAAATTTGAAAAAAATACTCTCAACTATAAAATAAGTCTACAAAACAATGAGAAAAAAAAAATATACGCCCTTTTGGCTTTAGGAAACTCTCTAAAACCAAAAGGACGTGAAAAAATATGTCCTTTCGGAATTAGTAACGCGATATATTTCGACAAAATATTTTGAAAGTTGCGATATGAAACCTTCGACAATAGATAAATTTCTGAACGAAATTTATGGTAATGGTCTAGAAGTGGGGCTCCACATATTTTTCAAAGTTCCAAGTGCTTACACCTTAAATATCTATAATTAAACTTTTTCCACGTGTTCAGCTACACGGCGGATTAAATTTTCTGTATGTGCTTTTGTCTTTAACACTAGATATCTATCCGAACCTTGCAATCAGAGAGTACAAAATTGATTAAAAAAAACATAAAATCATGCTAATTTTCCAAAATAAATTTAATAAATTTTCTAATAAATATAAATGATTAATTTTATTAATACCGTAAGATGGACGGTGGCAATAGAAAGGTTTAACTAAGAGCTACAAAAATTTTTTTAACTCTTGTATAGTGAAAATTGGCATATTTCTGTTATTTCAATACTTTAACGGTGTACAACAGTTCACCTAATATTTTGTTGCAAGTAGTTTGGACGGTATCCGCCTTCCTTTGCTAGTATAGTGTCTGGCTGAAGCCCACAACACAGTTTTACGCCGGGTTGTACTGGTAAGAGATGTAGTCTAAGGCAAGAGTGCATTAACATAGCCTTACTGACGAGTCCGTTAACGTACTTAGGACGAAACTACAGAAATTATGGCAAATAGGCATATACCTTAAATTTTAGTGTTTGACTTAAGAGTCAACACACAGAATGAAATGAAAAATATGTCAAATAATGCAGTGTTGCACGAAACTGAAAATTCATGAACTTAACATCTGAATCAAGCATAATTTATACCTTTGGTATACACTTAAAACTTATTAAAGCTCAAATAAAACCTAAAGGAGCAATTATATCTTCAATCCGCCGACTAATGCTAGAGAATGAAATTTGTTTCAAAGCAATTTGTCTATATTTGGATTTTTGTTTGATATAAACAGGTGGAGCCCCGATTATAGACCATTACCAAATTTATCTAAAAACAATATAAGGAAAAAATATGAATTTAATAGATACCCATTGTTTCTATTTTCGTTAATGTACAATTGTAAATTAATTTAATGACGAGGTTTACAGTATACGGTTGTCTATTCAACAGTGAAGGATGCTCATGTGTTGACAGTTAGAGGGCTCGTAATATTATTTCTCATGGCATGTAGAGAGAATGTCGGTCAACAATCATATTATCAGCAATAGCGTTGCTGACAAATTTTATAATGTGACATGCCACAAGATCGAGTTGACGTAAATCCACTATGAATTGTTACATGATTATAACAAT
The DNA here is from genome assembly GCF_029852145.1 of Microplitis mediator. Classification (NCBI taxonomy): domain Eukaryota; kingdom Metazoa; phylum Arthropoda; class Insecta; order Hymenoptera; family Braconidae; genus Microplitis; species Microplitis mediator. The sequence goes on along the minus strand of NC_079970.1, from coordinate 8,522,295 downwards.
AAACTAACATTTACATAGATTTAAAAAAAACCATATAAATTTAATGCTTATTTCTAAAAAAAAAAGTTTCAATAATACCTATTATAAAATTCGTAGGAAATGATGTAAATACTAATTTCAGCAAAATAAATTTTATGTTAAACTGCCAAATGAATAGTAGTAACGGATTATATATTCTTATTACAATTGATCTGAACCAAGCTTAACTTTAATGTTTATTAATGTTGACAGTTCTGTATTTCATGAAAATTTTAGCCTTACATAAATTCATCCAGCATAACTATACCTTATATATTTTATAAATGTGTCTGGTATTTAGCTAGAGCAATAAATTGTAAGTTATATAACGAGATTATTTGATAAATTATTGATAAATTTAGAATGTAGAAACACGAAACACTAAGGAAACACTAAGTTTTCGGGGACTCAAATACGGGAAATCTTTTTTTTTTTTAATTTTTCAAAAAGCAATTATATATCGCTTAAAGTAAATAGATTAAAAAAGTTATTGAAAGTTAATTAAATTTAAAAATTAAAAAAATTGTAAATATTTTCAAGTTGATTATTGAAATACATCTGAAGTAATTTGACCCTGAAAGTTCTTTTATTGTAAATTGATAAGAAAAGAAATCAAACTGATTTCATATTATTTTTTTACAAGAACAAAATTTTCCGAAAATGGTGAAAGAAAATTCAAAACAATGCTCATTTATATTTACAAAAATGATTTTGGAATGTTTAAAAAACATTGAAAAAAAAAAAAATTTTTTTTAATAAAATTTTGGGAGTACCCCGTTTTGTCTCCCACCCCCTCTTCGCTGTATTACAATACATTAGAAATGATTCCGGGTCAAAAAAATAACTTGAATTCAACTATTTTGATTTAAATTCAAGTCAATTGAGCCAAAACGAAGTCAAATTTAACTTTTTTAACTTAAATGGATACTAAGTAGATCAAAGTAGCTAAAAACAAGTGAAAGTTGATGACAAACACCTTTGATTTTGACTTGGTTGTGGTTAATTGGTCCTACTTAGTATCCATTTAAGTCAAATTAAAATTTTTTTTTTTACCCGGGACTATTTTTCTGCGATTATTCAAGTCAAGTAAATAATAAATTCCAATTTTGTTTTCGACAAGTGTGTGAAAATGTCAACAACATAAATACTTGTGAAATAACAAATGTCATACAATGCAGTTAGTAACGGGGTGCAACAAGTGTATTACGTATACATAACTACGCTACGGATTTAGTAAGGAAAAGAATAGTATTCCCCTCGGGAACAGTGCTATACGGTTATCATGTGATATTACCTAGACGTTGAGTATATCAACTTGTAAAAACATTTTTTCATCATACTTAATTTCTTTAATCATAGTTAAATAATTATTTCCAACAATTAATGCGGAAATGAATTATTATCTAATTAAATTGATAATACGTATGTTAGAATTAATTTTTTTCCAAACGTAGTACGTTATTTGCCTATGAATATTTATTTGCTTGCTATCATTTAGCATTGATTATTTTTTAATGTCAATTAGAAAATAAATATATATATATGTATTCAGTAGTAAAGTATTGCATTTTAAAGTGAAACAATTAATAGTTATAGGAACAACAAGAAAAAAAGTTAATTGGAAAATATCTACCTCTGAGCTGGAGGTGGTGCTGTCAGCGCTGTCAGTTGTTGTAACTGAAGAAAGGGGTGAACGAGTGCCCCTCTGCACCCAACGATCCCGGATAATTGCCACCCCTGTAACCATCCCTATTCTACTCCCAGCACTATTGCTAGTATTTTTATCTCCCCCGCCTCCACTTCCGCCTCCTCCGCCGCATGCTAACTCCAATACATCCCCAAATACTTCCGACAACTTGTCCGGCACTTTGACGAGTGCGTCCAATACCACTGTTATGTCTAAGTGCTTGTAAATATATTTCTATTTTTTTTTCAAATATATAAGTATATAAATACTTCTTTATAATCGTTATTCTATCTTTATTCTTAAATTTATTATTCAACAATTAAATAATTTATTTATTATCAATAGAAGTTATTTTATAATTATAAATATAAATTATTTGTGCTTTTAAGCGTATTGTTTTACTTTATTTATTCAAATCCTTTTTAATAATTAATATGTGATTGTCAATTATCTTATTAGATTTTAAAAATATTTTATTTATATATTTTATGATTGTTTCATAATTATTATCAATTTTACGGTAATTTAAAAATAAATTTTAATTAAAATTGTTGAAAATGACATAAAGATCAGATTGAAGTTGTCTATTGTTTTTTAACTTGGCTCTTTAAATTTTCGTTCTTCTAATTTTAAACTCAATAAAACAAATGTCACTCTCACTCAATTCGAGTACTTTCTTTATGTGAAATATTTACTCGACTGATTATTGTGATTATGACGTTGATGTAGTTTTCAATAAAAACAAAAAAAATATAATAATAGTAGTAATGAATAGATTGAACGACAGCAGAAGTGAAGAAAAAAAATCTATCTATTTTTTTTCAATCTATCCAATATAAATGGACAGATTATTCGAATAATTATATTTTTTTTAGTATTAAAAAATAAAAAATTAGGCACTGATCTTTAAATTATTTTTTAATATATCAGTTAATCACTTTTGAAACCACTCTCTTATTTATATATATGTTTATAAATTCAATTATATGTTTTTTCATTAGCTATTGTATTTAAATGACTTATTGAAGTTGTCGTTAACACGATATTATTTGTCAGGCCACGAGTGTACAATGAATACGTCACCAGTAGGTGCTAGTAATTGTTATATATTTTCCTAAGTACTCTTTTTCCTTTTAATTTATTTCTACTTATCGACTACTTTTTCCGATCGTTTTCACTCTACGCATCGTCACGATCATCACACTACAGCAGCTGGGGTGTCCTGAAAACGATGACGACGACGACGACGAATCGTCAAGGAACAAAGGAGAGGGTAAGCTCCTGCTTGTGGCAAGTGAGTCGACGCGAAGCCGACGAGGGTGGTGCTACGCTATATACAGGGAGACGAGTTTCCTGATAAGCTAACAGTACAGGTAAGAGTGAGATATCTATGCGTGCGTCGCAACAGGTTACACTCGCTTCAACTGCGTACGTTCCTGGATTCCGTGTCGTCAAGGTCTACATCTACACTCTACACTACGTTATCGGTTTCTATATCTATATGCAACCTTAACCTGATTATTTTTGACAAATTATACACATGAAGATGATTTAATATTTTTTCTTTATCATAATTTATTGTTTGAAAAATATTTTTATGTGAGGGATATTATTGATATTTCTTTTTTACGGTGCTCTCTTGTAAAAAATATTAAAAAAGAAAAAGAAGAAAAAAAATGTACGAGTTTTTTTTGTATTTCGTTGGATACACCCCTGTAACTTTGTCCTTAGTAATAGTGGGCTTCAGGGGATTTCAGATATTGTAGATAGATTTATTAAATAATGAATAAATAAATTATGGTAAGTATAGTTAACGAATTCATGGGGTTTGCTATCATATTTTTTTAGATTAAAATACTACTTTAGGAGATATAAATTGAGCAATTTTCCGGTAGAGCAAAAGAATTATTAAATGATAACATATTTTAATAATTGGAAATTATTTGAGGTAATATTGTCGATGAAAATTCCATTCGGAATTTGATGAAATTTGACAGTTTAGTGGATAATGATAAGAAAAAGATTCGATTAAATTTTTAAAGAACTACAGAGAAAAAATAAATTCGATAAAACCTGTGATTTGTCATGTAGCTCACTGTTAAATGTATGAAATTTCAAATTTTACTGATTCTCTGGAGCTCTTCAAAAATTTAATTGGATCTTTTTTTTATCATTACCTACTTAATTATGAAATTTCATTAAATTTTTAGCGGAAATTTTAAAACCGACAGTACTACCTTAAAAAATTTCGTTTAACAAAAATATATTCGATTAACATTGATTTAAAATAAAATGGTGAAAATATATTAAAATGAAATTAATAAAAAGTTCAAAAAACTACTCAATAATATTGTATCTTCGTTTATTTTCATTTTACCTTGGATAAATTTTTTGATCTCGTTTCAGTAGGATATAATTTAGCACATATTAAATTAAAAAAAAAATTTCTAAACATTTTGTTTGTTGATGATAAAAATAAGATCTCGATTATCAGCATTTAATACGATACTCAATTATTCAGATTCTTTTGAAGAGTAAATTATTCTTATAGAACTTTTTCTTTTTTAATATTCAATAATACTGTTGAGATAAGAATTTATTGAATGATTTCATTACACCAATAAATTACTAAATTTTGTAGAAAATTGCTCAGATATCATATTACAGGTAGTAAGATGATATACTTTATTGAGTATGAAAGAGAGAAGTAGTATAAGAACTATTAGGTCAGACACGAATAAAATCGATAGCTATCAAGCATCACTTGATTTGTTCGTTTGTAGTTTAATGCAATTTCGATTATTGATATCGTGTGAATAAAATATCTGTAATGTAGCGACAGGATTTGATAGTATTAAGTTTGTTCTGTATAAACTTTATTTTTTTTTATTTTTTAAAATTTTATTTATGATATCATTATATCAAATACTATCGCTTCCTATCATATTTTCATTAAATTCTTTACTTTTGTAACTCTCTAGCGGTTGGTGCTCTTGAAAGCTCTGATAGCTATGGTTTATTGTAGAGAGTTGTATTGATCCCAATTCTAGATTCTATATTCCCGCGCGGTAACACGAGGGGCTACCTCTGCTCTCCGTTATTCTAACCTTGTTCTCTACTCTCTACGCGCTCCCAACTGGGACCTCACATCTCATATGGATTCACACATATTTAAATAAATGCCGGAGTCAGAGTGTGTCACACAATAAAAAAATTTCAATATTTTCAAACGTTGTATACTATTTGAAATTTAAATTTCACTTTTTTTTAAAATCATTTTTATATTTGTTAAAAAAAAAATTTAATTTTTATAAAAATTACAATAACGTTTGTTGTTGTTTTTAATATAAATGTCGTAGTCGATTGAGAATTTTTTTGCGAATATGGATTTCATTTTAATTCAAAATCGCTGCGTCATTCGAAGTTCCGGTGTTTTAATTTTTAAAAAATCAATCTGCGTAAGGAGTAAGTAGAGAGTTTTTTTTTTAGCATAGTCACTTCGGAGTGATGTGGATTTTATTTTAAATCCACGCCCATTCTGATCCGGAGTTTTAATGTTGAAATAAATTCCCCTTTGGAGTGAATTTCTCTCCGCAGGGATTAAATAAAAATAAAAAATCATCCGCTCCGTATTCACTTCGAATTCGCTTAGATCTAAACGTATATGATTAAAGAGTAACAGTGAACGATGTTCAATTTTTTTTCATTTACGGGTAAACATTGAAAACCTAAAACAAAGAGTCTTTAGTGTTTTCTAAAACCTTAACAGAGGGCTAAAAATTCCATATTTTCCGGAATTTTAATTCGTATCCAAGAAAAACGGATTTTAAATTCTCATTTACTCTACGAGTACAATAAATGTGAGTTTATTCATCTGACTGTGAGAACGAAGTTGGGTATCGTTTCACCATGAGCTTGGCCAACACAAAAATAAAAGTAATACAATGAATGTTTTCAAGTCTAGGTGCAAAAAAAAAAATGAAATTTTGGATGATAAATCATTTAATCCAAAAAGCACTCGCGTCTATTGAATTGTTAAAAATGAATCTCATAATTGAAGAGGTATTTTAGAAATGTTAGCTGCATCTTTTTTTTTTTTTAATGAAATTTATTTACGCAATTCAATTTAGCTTCCTTGATAGCCATTTTGATCACAAGTTGACGGAAGTCGACAACCGAAATAAGATGTCAAGTTGACTGCAAAAACGTGATGGTGCAAACAGTTGACGGTAACTTGTAGTCAATTTGAAAGTAAAATTTTTTTCTTGCAATTTAAAGGCAACTTTATGATTCAACTTGCAACTCTATTACGGTTGTAATTTTGCGTCAACTTGTAGTTCATGTTGTACTCATATTACAGTCAAAACTTAGAACAGCAGAACAACGTAAGCTTGACGTTAATCTGGCCGAAAACACTGAACAGTAAGTTTTTGAAGAGAAAGTGTTGCTATTATTGATCAATTAAATTTTTAATAATAACCCAAGTGGCACTCTTGCCTTTGTGATATCTATAAGATATCAGTTTTTAGGCTGTCTTTTGACACATCAATAAGACACCAACATGTTGACAAAAAGATCAGAAATTTATGCCACCGAACATCTACTTAAAAGACTTGACACAAGTGACGACAAAAAGTAAATTACATATAGCAAAATAAGTAAATGGTAAAGTAAGTCATCTAAACGATTTTTTAACTGACATGTCTTTTTTAAGACAGGAAAAACAAGACAAATTTTCTATGTCTCGTAGGACCAATATCCGCATGTTTTATTTATTTTTATAAAAAAAAAAACGCCTTATCCTTTTAAAAGACATCTTTAAGATTTCTTAAAGTTGTCTGTGTGTTACTTGGGAAAAGGAAACTTAGTTCGAAAGTTATCATCAGTACAAAAGTTTCTAAAATACAAATTTTAAATAATATACTAACAGCTGATAATTGAGAATTCCAAAAGGGCATTCAAGTTTTCACACAAAATGGCCCTGATAGCCACATTTTGAAGATAATTGCTCAGCAAGTTCTGCAGTGAAACATTTTCGGCTAACTTAACGACAAGTTTCTGGTAAGCCTCGGCTGGATAGTAGTCGCGTGCAATTTGGTGCAAATCAACTGCCGTCATCGAATGTAATTTGACAGAAAAACTTGCCATCAATTTGAAGTGAAACTTTTAATCAACTTGATGTCATTGTCTGACTGTAACACTTGTAATCAAATTGAACTGAACGTACAGGCTATTTACTGTCAACTTAAAGGTAACTGTTTGCTCTCCAACATTTTCCTTTAAATTGGCTTTAGAATACGGCAGTAGCTTGTAGTTAACTTACGGTTAGGGTGGCTATCAGGGTAAAGAAATATAAATTTTCAGTTGTAGATAATATCTTACTGAGCTTTTTAGCTTTTTAAGATAAAAAAAATAAGTAGAATCCTGTTTCATCGACTTGTCGATTCTGCTTTATCAACAACAGTAGTTACAACCAAAAAGAGTCAGACACACTGGTGCTTTTTATTTTATTGACGAGTATATTTTAGTCGTCAGATATTTTTGTCTGTCATATGATTTATTTCCACATTTAATTATCTTGTTAAAAATAATTGGAAAATTTTAATTAAACATAATTATAAAAAATACCTGGGATTGAACAGCATAGTAATTTCGTTGAGGTTTTCTCCAGCAATTGAGTACATGAGGAGGTGGACTGTGACAATGATGATGACCTTGATTGGTATTATAGCATGATTTATTACTTGAAGCAGGTGGTTCAGGCCAACGATCAAGTGTACTCCAGTATTTTCCTAATCGTTTAACCGAATAATACCGATAAACGACAATAGTAACAGCGACAACCAAAGCTAATCCAGTGCCAGCTGCTGCACCCAAAACAGCCGCCGAAACCATTTTTAATTATTTACTTCTCCGTAAAAGACAAAAAAAATTTAGTTGTCCTTTTTAATCAAAGTTACTGGTTTCTTCTGAAATCATTAAATTACAGAAAATTGTAATTATTAATTAAATTATTGAAATTATTGTTGTATGAGATTATTCAGTTATAAAAAGATATAAATTTTTAAATTAGTATTAATTTATTCCATTGAAAATAAAATATTAAGTTATCTTCAGTTTTTAATAAATTGCAAGTATGAAGTTTTTTATATGATTTTAAAAGCTATAGCTAGTAATAGAATTCATAAGTGTTTGCTTGTATTTCATTCTGCTCGAGATTATTTTTATGAAAAAAGTATGTATACACAAGTATTTATGAAAACTGTTCTGCTGACGCTGTAATAAATTGTTATATTTCTTTACATTTAAAATGACATCATTTTTCAAGGATATATATTTAAATTATCTTATATAATGACGTCAAATAAAATTGCTGAGCTTATGTATTTTTATTTTTCTAAAATTTATAAAAAGTGCATTCCTTGTAATTAAATTCCACAATAACATGTATTTTTTAGAGAATTTGATGACTAATTTTGTTAAATTGACTACATTGTTGATAAGGGATTTAGTTTCGAAATATTTGTACTTTGTAAACATATAGTGGTGTTTGTCAATCATTTACGTCAGAATTTATTATTTTGTCATTTGATAAGAGATAAAGGATAGACCTTGCGTCACGAATATTGTTAATATTATATATTGTTCTGAAGTAATTAATCAGGACAACAGATACAATATTTAGCTTAAATAGTTAATCGAAGTTATTTAGGCAATTGAAACGAACGATTCAATTTACAGAAAATTGGAATTCTATTTAACTTTATTGTGGTGATAATAAATTAATTTATTACCTTGAACTTTATGAATGTCAATAAAATTATTTACCCATTATGGAAAAAGATAATCTTCGTGTTACAACTGAGACAATATATGACAGTAGTTGAAGGCCTGTCTTTTTATTTTTCAAAGATCGATTAATTAAGATATTTGATACAAAAAATTCGTCTATTATAGAAATAATTTTTTCCATGATATTTTTTACATGATTTGACGGTCTTTGATTGTGATTGTAATTGTAATGGTCAAGTGTTTATTCAGGGTATAATTTGATGAAATTACCCGACTAAAGTCTGATGGGTTTTGAAAATTAATGGATATAGCCGTTTTCAAGTTATTTAAAAAATAAATTTTTGACTAGAATTAAATACAGATATTTTTGAGCGTAGAATTTGTTAAAAAAATAAGTTACTAAAATCGGACCGTAAATAATTATTTTTCTTTTATCGATACGTTTCCATCAGAAAAGTATTGAATAAAGAAATTAATGAGTACAAAGTGAATATAATTGTGTACACGCAATTGAATACAACTATTAGTGGTTGTTTATTGATTATTGACATCATGTATTATTCTTTTCATTGAAGCATCTTGAATACTACTATTGCTCAGTTTAATGGTCACAGTTTATATATATATATATATATATATATATTGATGTACACCATTTTATATCAATTCTTGTCAATAAATCAATGATCGTAAAAAAGCTCGGAGTATATATCTTCGTTAAAGGGATATATTTAGTCATAGAGACGAAGAGAAATGTATTTAAGGTTTTTTTTTTCTATTTTTTTAACGAAACTATTTATCACTTTAATTAAATCATTCCAATATGAATCCATTATAGACACACTAAAAAAATTTTGAATTGTTAGAGCCTTGTGCAAGACTTACTAAAGGACTTTATGTCATGTTTTACTCTAAAGCATTGTGGAAAAATATATCAGATACTTTACTTATCGTGAGTTTATGAAGACAGTAGAATAACAAAGAATTATAGTGTGGCTTACGCAGATTTGCTGAAAACCATATGCATGAATTGTTATTAAAATTTTTACACATGCAAGCTTCTCAAAAGGAATTTGTACTAAGTAATTTTATCAATTAACCAGCCTCTAATAAGATATCCGTAATGTTTTTGCATGTGAATTCATGTGCAAGTGACGTGGACATCTTGAAGTCAAATTTTGCAATTTTGCATTAATTTACTAAAAGTTTTATATTCATATAAAGAAGGAGAGACGTAGAAGTTTTCCGAGAGACATTTCCATAAGATTTATTTAAAACTGCTGCAGAATTGTCTTTCGTATGTTAGAATTCGTAAGTCCTCGACAAGACTTGCGATAGATATTTTTATTTAGATACTGATGCAAATTTTCTACTTAATTAAAAATTATTTAAGAATAGAAATCGCAGGAGAACGGGTGCAGCACTGCGTTTTTTTTTTTTTTTAAAAACGAAACTGAAGTTTATTTTCAAGGTTCATCTTATAGAATTTGATAAATGAGTTGCTATTTTGAAAAGTTATAAGTGAATGAAGCTATGAGAGTAGAATTATTCGATATTTTTAAAAATTCAAATCCTACAACCCACAAAATTTGTAAAAAATTCAATGATATAAAAAATTTTATAACAAGATTGAAGCCTGGTTAATAAGTTGTAATTTATTTTGTGCAAAATTGACTTCAGTGTCTTTGTTTAGAAGTTATGAAAGAAAGAAGCTTTGGAAGCAGGATATTTTGTATTTTGCACACCTCAAGCGCGAAAGCGCTGAGGGTACTCTATTGTCGCTCGATTTTTTTGGTTACTTCACTCACTTTCAATCACTTCTACACGTTTTGAAGTGTATTAAAATAGGTTAATACTTATATCATCATATAGAGAAATTATTAAGGAATAATTATAATACAACATAAAGTTGATAACTGATTATGTTATTTTTAAAATTAATAATTTAGTTGAGGGGAGTCTTGATGTTAATTAAGTTAACTGATTTTTTGTGATCACGATAACTCCCGAATATAAAACGGCTCACGGACTTAATTTTTTTTTTATTAGCATTAGTTTGGTGACTACAAGAACCCTTTCGTTAATCACTATCCAACTCTTCGATTTAATAGTAATTAATTAGAAATTATAACTTAAAAACTTGTCATTCATAAAAACTAACTCCTATTTTTCTGACTGTTATCATTTATGCACTTGTTTTCTTTTTTCTCCACCCACTACTAGCAGCAGTACTAGCGTAACAGTAGGAATAAAAAGAGTGACATCTACGACAAAAACGCGGGATATTTAAAAAAAATTAAAAAACAAATATTAACCTTCCGTTACTCGCGCTATGAGCGTGACGCCGCCTTTTTGACTAAAATTGCATTAAAAATTACTGTATGGGTATTTGTGACTTTATACTCAAACAATTCTCTTTTTGAAATCTATATTTTTGTTAAATATGATTATAAATGATAATAAAATATATATTTTAAATATAAAAAAAGTATATTTATGTATTACAAGAATGTGAAAAAGCGGCACAGTACTCATTATGCGAGTTAAATCGTCGATTCAATTTTTGTGACCACGTTGCCAATCTTACTGTTGTTACTGTAAGAAATAATTCATTATAGCATTATAATTTGGCAACGTCGCATTTCCTTTAGCATGGGCGGCACAGAGCTTGCCCCGCGATGAAAATCGTCAGGCGAGTGGACGCGAGTAACGAAAGATTAAACTGAAAATAAGAAAAAAAAAAATCGTAAAATTAACAATTCAAAATTTAAATAAAAATTCATAATAAAAAAAAACTAATGTTACGAAATAAAAATAAAATAAAAGTAATGATTAAAAATAAATTGAGTGATTGAGGTGTGCACTTTTGGATTTTCCAATTTTTTTTTAAATTTTAAATAACCAGAATTTCTAAACTTATTAACTGATTTAGCTAACTTTTGAATTTAATCAAATTTATCATTAAAAAAATACACGAAAAAAAATTATCGTGACCAGCACGATACAGTATTTTGACTGTCACGACCTTTGAAAAGATGGATTAGATCTCCATAGATCTAATTTGTTCTATTTTTAAATTATTCGTAAAATTATAACAATTACATTCTTACAATTCTGGTCACGTTCAATCTAAAGGGAGCTATCTCGCGAAGAAAAAATATCAAGCATTACGTGGCAGTGGAAATTATGAGAGGAAAATTTTCGCGCATGTGTTCTTTATTGATGTAATACAATCAAGAAAGAAAAATTTTCCGTGCGAAAATGACTGTTAGTAATTTCCAATCACTCAATATACCCGAGGCAGATCTAATGTTAATGGCATATCGCATGAAGAAATCTAGTAAGAAATAAATTTTCTCTGGGTTTTGCTCCATTTACTATGCAATGATCTGAGAAATCACATCTCTTTTGAACTGTAATGAGTAGACTGAAAATCGTTGAAAAAATTTTATTTTTTTATCGATCAGCACGTTGAGAAATTAAAAAAATTAGTATTCTTTAAAATTCTTTTAAAGTTTTACAGTTATAATCTAATTATAAAAGTAAAAATTAAAAATAACTTTAATGACGAATGAAGATAGAAATCTAATGAACAACACCATTATCATTTTTATTATTGTTTTATCTTTATTTCGTATTGTATAAAAATAAACATGATTAAGTATTATAATTGTATTCCATAGTTCTAAAATTTTTTATTTTTACTATTGGGTATAACGGAAATAAAGTTGATCAAAAGTTAAAACAATACAATATACAGATTTCTACGAAATCTACTAAAAAGTAGATAAATTTAATTTATTTCAATTAAATAAATTGACTTTTTTTTGTCTTTTAGTTAGCTGAACTAATTATTAAATTTACAAAACTCCTTATAATTATTTACAGTGGCAATTTCATGAACTAAAGATATATCTACAAACTTTTTGCTTATTCTGTAAAAAATTTTTGTTTTTATTTTTACATTATGTTATTTTAGCCACTTTACTAAATCAAGGCAGATTTGTAAACTTTTTAATGTTTTCAAATAAAGTTCAGAAGTATAATTTTTTTTTTTTTTTTTTTACGATACTTATCACCTTGACTTACTATTAGTTTTTCGTCGCTTTAAACAAAAAATTTAGCAGGACAAATTACAAATGATGGATCTGTTGTAATTTAAATTACAGTCATGACAGCTAAACTTCATTTTGGTAACAAGTTACAACAGCGTATAAAGTGTCAAAGTTATGAAGTAACTCTCGAATGAAGTTAAGGATCCCTTGGCTATAATAGAACAAATAAAGTTAGTTGTCATCTCAAATTGGTTTAATTATGGTTAACTAACAAGGGCTGATTTTAAAATTATTATCTGGTCAATTATATGCAATAGCTCTAAAAATTCTGTGATATTTATGGACATGTATATTTTTGAGCTCTATGCGTTCAGAAATACTTATTAGAGTGATACAAAATACAAAAAAAAAAAAAAATGTGATAAGAAATCATTATTCGTTCATTAATTTCGAAATTTAATAATTTAAATCCGAATTTCGGTAAAAATTATTTTGACTGAAAGAATTTTCACTATCCAACATTGTTAAAACGAGTTAAAGGGACCGTTACTTTTGAAGATAATGAAAAAATCGATTTTTATTATTTTCTTCTATATGATTATAGAAAATTATATTTCTTCATATCTCAATCGAAAGTACGGATCTTTCGCATCAATTTCGAGACCAAAAGTTTAAGATTTGTGCATTGGCAGAACTGCACGCACGCCATCTGTAACAGTGAGAGCAAAAATTTTTTCCATGCGCACCGATATGTGAAGCTGCAGCGATTGCCCCGACTGCCGCCAGTCACTAGTCACTAACTGTGCTTACCCTGCTACACTATAAAAAGAGCGGTGTTAAAATTAGACTCATTTTGGCTCCGCCCGGTGTTAAAATGAAATTACACCGGTGTAGGAGGCGTAATTCGGCGGTGTTAAACCGGTGTGAAAGCGGGGTAAACTGCGTCCGCTCAGAGTTTTAACTTTGAGAAGCTTATAAGGGCAAAAAATATCTTGACACACACATGTACGCAAACACACAGGCGCTTTCGCGCACGCGCACACACATATGTACACATTCTCAAAGTAAAATGTTTTAACACCGGAAAATTTCATGTAACACCGGTAAAGAATATTTACACCGGCGGCGGCGTTCTTTTCACACCGCTTTCGGTGTTGAAATTTAACACCGCCAATTTCAGGACCTACACCGCTTGGATTTACCCCGTTGAATTTTTACAGTATTTAAAGAAAAATAGTATACACCACACCGACAGAAGTTTGAAAGCCCTGAACCGCCCGTCATGATACCCGAGGAAATGATGCGCGTCATAATGCAGTAAAAGTGTTAAATATGAACTAATTTTAAAATCATCATAAAATCTAAACTATTTGTGAGGTAGTAAATCAATGATGTTTAAAACACGTAGAAGTAAATTATATAATCTCTTGGACGCCAGCGTTACAATCATTATTTGAACACCGGAAACAAAAAAGGTCTTTGAAACTCGATCAATACGTGACTGCGATTTCGGCTGATTGAAAGGGAAGCGATCCTCTTCAACTGATTTCAATTATTCTTCTAGTAATCAGAGAAGTTAATAAAAGTCTTATTTTGCTAAAAACAGTCTAGGAGTTAAAACATCAGAATTTATTTAGATCTTTTGTAACCAACTATCGTTATGAATCAAAATTTTTCAATTTGTTATCAAAACTGTTTACGCATAAAATTAATCGATACTTTTAATTAAATCTACTATCTTAAGCTGAAGCAGTGACTATTCACTGTTTCATAGCTATAAGTATACCAAGAAGTATACATAACTGTGTAATAGTGTATACATGGAAAGAAAATTATGGCAGCGGTTCCCATAATTCTATAAAATTTTTTCATATACCAACATAGGAATTAGAACCATAAATTATGGGAGCAGTTCTTATAATTATAGGAATTGTTCCTATAATTTATGGGATTTGTTCCTATAATATTATGTGAATCATTCCCATAATATATAGGAATGAACCCTATATTTTATAGGAATCATTCCCAGAAATTATAGGAACCATTCCCATAACATTATAAGAATGGTTCCTAAAATAGTATGGGAACTATTCCCATAATATTATAGGAATGGTTTCCATAATGCTATTGGAATAGTTCCTATACGATTATGGGAATCATTTCCATAATGTTATGGGACTAGTTCCCATACTATTATAGGAACCATTCCTATAATATTATGGGAATGGTTCCCATGCTATCATGAAAAAATTAATTTAAAGAAAAGTGTGGTTATCACTTTTACAATACGCAGAAATGTTATCAAGTATACATACAAAAATTCAAATATTGAAAAAAAATTCGGATTTGGCAAAAACATTAAAATTTTTTTTTTTTTACAAATTTAGCGTCGAAGAAGCTTCATTTGGATCTCTCCATATCATGAGGGAAATTACGACACTATTTTGCAAAAAAAAAATTTTGATGATATTATGGCAGTGGTTCCCATAACATTATGGGAATAGTTTCTATAATAATACAGGAACGATTCCCATACCATTATGGGAATGGTTCCCATAATGATATTAGAACAGTTCCCATAATATTATGGGAATGTTTCCCATATTGGTATAGGATCTATTCCCATATATTATGGGAACCATCCCGATAATAGTATGGATACAATTCCTATACCATTATGGGAACAAGTCCCATAATGCATAGCAAAACTTCCCATAATTTTCTTTCCGTGTATACACAATTTTTCAGTGATTTTCACTGTTTCAGATTTAGAGAATAATAACTAGGAAAGTTCTAGAAATGAATAATGAAAAATATTACTTTTTACATTTATTTTTAAAAACAAATATTACTTAAAGTTAATAATTACCAGTTTTAATAATTAATTTGATATTTATATTAAATTGTTACTGTTATAAATATTTTTTTAATACTATGAAAACTTATATTTATCCATCCGGCAATAAGGTCATTTATAATTGCCATTTTGCTTCAACAAATTACGCCTACTAGCGAGGTATTAAGAATCTCACTACCTCGTGAATCTCATTTATTTTTGTAATATTTATTCTTTTCTTTCTATACTCTTATTTTTAACAACGGCTTCTAGATATTTTTAACGTCGTAGCTATAAAAGTATATCGCAGTTTATTATTTATATATACTCGTGCAAAAAGTAAAATAATAAAATTTTTTAATAATGAAAGTATAATTATAATATTATTTTTGAAAGTAAATTAATTGGCGTATGAACAGCATTGTTCTTTGTTAAAATACAAAATCTGGAATAAAATTACACAGGAGGGTGTGTATACATGTATATGAGTATTAAAGCTGGATTTATTCCTATGAATGTCGCTTCAATGAGTCTCTGTACACTGAATGTTCGAGTTTTGCATGTATAATTAGGATTAGTATTATCGCTTGCATGTTCTATGGTGCATCATTATTGTATTATCTGGTAAATAATCTAGCTGTACATTGTAAAATTTACATATATATGTTAGGGTCTAATTACATTTCTTTATATAATAAAAAGGTTAATGCATAATAAAAATTTTTATTGACGTTTTGAAACAATATGTTTTTGTTCACAGTTTGAATCATATGTAATTGGACATTGTGAAATTTCAAACTCAGAAGTTTAGTTTGGCTTTGAATATTTTCGCATTCATTAAACAGAATCCAACAGAAGATGAAAAAAAAAAACTTTGATATAAACTCGAGATATTAATTCAATTTAAGTTTGTTGGTAGTAAATCGTACACAATGAAAAAGGTAACGTATTGGTTGAGGGAGAGCTTATTATCAACTAGTCAAATTTAATACTTAAATTTAGCTTTTATATATAAATCGTGTGGAAGTTTCAAATATGAAAAACAAAACTTTTTGAAAAAAATAAAAAAAATGATAATGAGTACATAAATTCTAATTTTTCTATATGGAGAGCTGACTATTCTGTAGCCATATCTAGAGATCATATTTGTATGCATCTTATTTTAATTTGATATTTATAGTTATATAGCCAGTGAATAATTCTGCTTATTTGCCTTCTATGCATTTACAGAAAAAATAATCGCTTGCAGCTACAGGAAATAATTTGTAGCAATTATCGAATAAAAATTATTAGTTGATACTGTTTTTTTCGCGAGCTGTTACTAATTATTTTCTGTAACAGCAAGCAAACAATCTGTAGCAGTTAATGATTTTTAATTGCTAGGTGCTACAAATTATTTTCTGTAGCAGTAAAGGATTATTGTTTACGTGTTATAAAAATATCCGAATTCTAATAGTGGCCGTTTACTGACCAGTGCACTATTATCAATGAAATTTCAATGCAGATTTCTACGATTTCCACCAACGTGACATAACTCACTTATAAAGTCACTCTTCTGAAACTATTATTGAATACCTTTCTTACATGTAATCTACCATTATCATTAGGATCGACAAAGTTTTGAAAGCAAATTTCATACTGTCATACACTAACATATTTAAATATTTTTGATTAATTTTCCATATGTAATATTAATTAATAGTTCTCATTAAATATTTTTACAGGTTTGATAAATCTGAATAATCACACTGATAGAAGTATTTATTTGAGCCAAATAAGATTTATTAATAGTTAATAAATGATTTATTTAAAAGCTTAACCCAATAAAAATTTAGTCATCGGGGCGCACAGGGAGAACGACTGACCATCTAGACGTACAATTGCTTCAGATAATTACTTAAGTCGCATTTGACTTTACTTGTGGAACCAAGCGATATTTCTATCGGTCGCATTGTTGAATACCAGGCACATAGCCGGTACTCTTGATAACAACACTGAGAGAAAGAGTATTAAGAGGGGAGGCCATTAAGAAAAAAAAAATTTTCATTTTTGTGAGCAAAATAGGGTACCTTCTAACAAAGGTAAAAAGAAAAGAAAATTTGCTGGACATTAAATAAATTCGATTAAATTAAATTTTCTTGTAAGTAATTTACATAAAGAAAAATTACATTTCACATAATTATTAGATGCAAGGGAAAATTAAAAATTTTTTAATGGTTTTTATCATAAAACAAAAGTCATTAATATTTTTTGCCTGACACTTCCGATTTTTGAAAAAGTTTAACAAAAAAAATCGGTCTATCGGTTAACCCTGCGGGCCAGCCCCAAAACTTCCCGCTGTTTTCGAGCTCGTTGAGCTCGAAAACATTATTGTGGATACATTTTCGAGCTCTTCGAGCTCGAAAATACTTTTGTATGCCATTGTTTTCTGAAAAAAACATTTTTTAGCACTTCTATCTCCCACGATATCTCGCGAACGAATTAACTGATTTTGATGGTTGAGGCGGCAATCGACGCGTTTTATTAAGTTCTAGAGCTGATTAGATTTTAAAATCGAATGATTCAATTTTTCTGTAGATATCTGGAAAAAAACGTTTTTCACTATTTTTTTAATCAACGATATCTCGTAAACGAATTGACCGATTAAGACGGTTGAGGTGGCAATCGACGTGTTTTATTGAGGTCTTGAGCTGATAAAATTTTGGGAATGATTGGTTTTGTCGTTTCGACGATATTTGCAAAAAACCGTTTCCTACTGTTTCTTTCGTCGACGATATCTTTTGAACGCACACACACACACACACACATACAGACATCGCTCTGAAAATGTCAGAAGAGCATCCTAGCACCTTCAAATGTCGACATATGATAAAAACCCGGTTTTTGAAAATCGGGGTGAAACCAATAACTTCCCGAATTTTTTGAAAATCGTCGATTTTCTCAGCGGGAAGTTAAAAATTCAAAACAATGGTCAATTACGTTTACAAAAGTGATTTTGGAAGGTTTAAAAAACATTTAATAAATAGAATTTTTTTTTTTTTATCAAATTTTGGGGGTATCCTATTTTGCCTCTCTTTTCCCTATATCTTAGAACGTATGAAAAATACATGTATGAAAATATAAAAAAAATATATTTCAAACATATAATTTTATTATATTATTTTTTTCTTATGTTGGTGGTTAAATTAAAAATATATTTTTCATACTTTCATAATTATATTTTTTGATATTATTGAAAAATATTGTTAATATAATTTTTATATATTTTCAAACATGTATTTCTTATACACCTTAAAATATACTTTAAAAATATTTAAATTACATTTAAAATATATAAAAAAATCGGCCAAAAGTTAGCTATTAAAAATTTATTTTCTATACATATTTTATATACACTTATCCAAAAAATTAAAGGAACAAGAAAATTTTATAAATTTTTTAGTGATTTTTGGAAGGCTGTATTTTCGTGAAAAATGATCGTATCGAAAAAATAAAAAAAGCAAATTGAAGCTTGAAATCTCTAGTTTGAAGATCTTTCAGCAAAATATTTTTTTGAGCCACGGGTTTTGCGGAATCAGAAGAAAAAGATCGAGACAAAATTTTTCTAAATTTTTTGGTTTCGTTTCTTAGGTCTACGGGGCCGGGAAAAATTTTTTAAAAAAAAAGAATTCATGGCTTGTTTAGGAAATTTATTCAGCTACAATTTGCTTTTTTTTGTTTCTCTGTACGACAATTTGCTGCTGAGATATCAGCCTTCAAATGAAAAAGGATCCTTTTGTCTTTGATTATTGATATCTCAGCAAGAAATGGTCACATAGTAATTTAAAGGGCAGTTTAATAAACTTGAATAAATCCCCTACAAGCTCCATTTTTTATTTAAAAAAAAAAAAAATTTTTTTCATCCTTGATATCCATTTGAAAAACCTTTAAAAAATGGCCATTTTCTGGTTTTTTAGTCGACTCATCGCTACTCTGCAAATATTGATAAAAAAAATAATGTTGCCAGGTAATTTTACAGCTTAATGTACCCCCAAAAACCCTGGAAATTTTCAGATTGATCCATTGAACCGTTTGTCCGGTCCGATTGCTCAAAGTTTTACAAAACAATTAAAGGAACAAGTTTTGTTCCTTAATTTGTGTAATCATTACCAAAATAAAAAAATCAATTTTTTTCGGATTTTCTTTCATTTTTGCGTTAGTTATTCAGTAAATGTAAGGTAAAGAGGAAAAAAAAAATTTTCCAAAAAACGAGACCAAACAAGAATTTTTTCCAATTTTTTTTTTTTATGTTTTATTCGGGGGGTTATTTTTTTTTCGTTTTTCGGAAAAAAAATTTTTTTTTTCCTCTTTACCTTACATTTACTGAATAACTAACGCAAAAATGAAAGAAAATCCGAAAAAAAATGATTTTTTTATTTTGGTAATGATTACACAAATTAAGGAACAAAACTTGTTCCTTTAATTGTTTTGTAAAACTTTGAGCAATCGGACCGGACAAACGGTTCAATGGATCAATCTGAAAATTTCCAGGGTTTTTGGGGGTACATTAAGCTGTAAAATTACCTGGCAACATTATTTTTTTTATCAATATTTGCAGAGTAGCGATGAGTCGACTAAAAAACCAGAAAATGGCCATTTTTTAAAGGTTTTTCAAATGGATATCAAGGATGAAAAAAATTTTTTTTTTTTTTAAATAAAAAATGGAGCTTGTAGGGGATTTATTCAAGTTTATTAAACTGCCCTTTAAATTACTATGTGACCATTTCTTGCTGAGATATCAATAATCAAAGACAAAAGGATCCTGTTTCATTTGAAGGCTGATATCTCAGCAGCAAATTGTCGTACAGAGAAACAAAAAAAAGCAAATTGTAGCTGAATAAATTTCCTAAACAAGCCATGAATTCTTTTTTTTTAAAAAATTTTTCCCGGCCCCGTAGACCTAAGAAACGAAACCAAAAAATTTAGAAAAATTTTGTCTCGATCTTTTTCTTCTGATTCCGCAAAACCCGTGGCTCAAAAAAATATTTTGCTGAAAGATCTTCAAACTAGAGATTTCAAGCTTCAATTTTCTTTTTTTATTTTTTCGATACGATCATTTTTCACGAAAATACAGCCTTCCAAAAATCACTAAAAAATTTATGAAATTTTTTTGTTCCTTTAATTTTTTGGATAAGTGTATATTTATGTACTTTTTATATATTTTTAATATATTTTTTTTATAAATGTTTTTCATGGGGCACCGAACTCGAAGAAGAGAAGCAGCAGCGGGAGTAGTTCGGTACTCGCCACTAGATCGCACTCAACCTCTTGTGCTGTCCGTGGTTGGATATATATTTCAGAGTTTTTATGTTCTAAACTTGAGAACTACTCGGGCACGGCTACTCCTTTGTCGTCCGACATAGTGACAACTGCCTCCTTTGATGGGGATGTAGCATATCCTATATTACATTGTGTCAACAATGTCTATTTTTGTTTCCTTGGATAATTTTTTTTAGAATCCAGAAAGATAAAATACGTTTCAGGTAATGAAAAAAGTGATTTTTGTTTTCAGTAAATGCTCTTGAATATTCTAAAAATAATAAATAAAAGGTCCGGTAGTTAGTCCGATTGTAGAACTAGATTCCTGTACTAATTTTCTTTTTTCTGCCTCCTTCTGTAATCTAATTTTTGTATTGCGCGGTTTTTATTCTCCCCGAAAAAAGACTGTTCAATAAGCATTTTACATCCTTTTTTGGTGTTAAGTAAGACTTCCTAATGAACTTTTAGGAAGTCTGGACGAACAGTCGTGATATAAAATTTTTACCAACATTTTCTGATGAAGTTTTCATTGCAATTTCTGATTCATATTCTTTTATCCTTTGGAGTAACCGATTAGTTTGGTCTAATGGTGACATTAAACTCGATGCTTAAGGAGCAGGGAGGCCAGTAGAGCCAACTTATTTTATACCGCTCGGTCACTGAAATTATACAGAATCAAACCATATTATACAAATCAACAAAATTGTTAACCACAATTGAACTTTGCTTTCAAAAACATCATTGTTTCTCGGCAGCATGGATTCTTTGGTGGTAGATCCACAACCACCAACTTGTATGGATATGTCAACAATATACTAAACTCAATGGGCAGAGGCAAGGAGGTGCATGCGATACACACAGACTTCAGTAAAGCGTTTGATATGGTCAACCATCAAACTTTGCTAAAAAAACTGAGCACCTATAGTGTTAAATCTAAAGCGCTGGAATGGCTATTCTCATACCTTTCCAACAGGAAGTTACGAATGCGAGTTTATGGTCACCTATCAAATGAATTTGACGTCACCTCCGGTGTCCCACAGGGTTCGTATTTGGGTCCGGTTCTGTTTAGTATTTTTATCAACGACATTGGTGATAACATAAAGTCAGAGCATCAACTATACGCAGATGACATGAAGATCTACAGGGAAATTAATAACGAACAAGACCCCAATATCCTCCAAGATGATATTTATGAGCTTGTGAACTGGTGCAGGATGAATAAATTATCTCTGAACATAAAAAAATGTGCAGTAATCTCCTTCTCGCGATCTCACTACCAGCTGCCTGCTATCTATCTGCTTGATGGTCAAGTTGTGCAAACAGTAAAGACAATAAAAGATCTTGGTGTAATCGTAGACGACAAATTGAACTTTGTAGCACACATTGATAACATAACTCTTCGTGTCTTTCGAAACTTAGGTTTTATTTGCAGAGCTAGTAAGGAATTTAAGGATGCCCGAACACTGATACACCTGTTCTCGGCATTCGTCAAGCCTGTATTGGAGTATGGGTCTGTTGTTTGGTCTCGTTTCACTGAACAACAGATTGGTCGCATTGAAAAAGTACAACGGAAATTCTGCACATGTCTATGCTATTTTAAGCGACCTACAGGAATGCTCAGTGTCAATGATATCTATCACCAATGCAACATCAGTCTAATCAGCCGCAGACAAGTTGCTGACTTTTTTCACATCATTTACCTCCCTTAGATAGTTTAAACGTTAATGATTATGAAGTCTACGAGGTTAACAATAATACAATTTTTTTAAAATTAATTTTATTCATTTCCTCGATGTATGGGCCAGATCTGGCAACGAAGCCTGGGCCAGGACTGGCAACGAAGCATGGGCCAGGTATAGCAACCTGGACTGGCTCCGTGTTATCATTCCAGACTTTTACCAAGGCGGGGTTACAAGCTTGGCCCAAGGTTCTACATACTTGAGCCAAGCCTGGGCCCGTCGTACTTTCCTCTCTGGGTAATCGTTTTCAAGATTCTTTTACTTTGATTTACATCAATAATCATTGAATGCATAAAATATTGATTTTATCAATAATTAATATACATTTCAGTAAATTTCAAATAAAAATTATTTAGAGACTAGGTTAGTCAGTTTATGTAACAGGAATATAGAACTCAATATTTTATTCTGCGTGACAGATACGCTGTGAATGACAGGTAATATCCAGCGAATATAACAGCTATCTGGAAAAAGTGCACACCTTATTATGTGATTTCATGCTTTAGTAATTTTATTTATGTAATGCATGCATGCTGTTATTAAGAAATGCTAGAAGATTTTGCAATTTGCTGACTTTAATTTCGTTGTTTTTAATTTTTCTTATTATTATTTTTTTCATTTCTCGCAAAGAAAATTTGAAAATTCAAAAACAAGGAAAATTATAGATTCTAATCTGGAGTTTAAGAAGTTGATATCTTGAGTGGTGCCATCGTTTTTGTTTTATCCTGACTAGAAATTTCAGTTCGCTTTTTTGCGAATTAGAATGTTCACATCACCAACAACCAATGGTATAAACATATAAGTTATTTATTTTAGACTCTCGATTACTTCGAGATTAGGTATTTAATTTCTATTTTATAATAATCTACATCAATAACAATAATAATGATATGCTATATAGTGATGTAACCTATATATTATTTGAAAATTTTTAACTACAGATTATATTATTCTACAATATTTGAGGTAATAATATTACCGTAAAGGTGGAAAAGAAAACATTCATACCATGTTAAAAGTACACGACTTGATATTTAACACCAAAAAATTTCACACCGAGCAGACCGTGTAGTCCTCGGGGTCCATTTCGCACCAAAATTTTTTTACAGTCTATAAGTGTTTGATGTTGCTAAAGTAATTCAACAAAAAAAAAAAAAAAAATAATAAAAATAAAAGTTTAATAAAATAAAGAGGACATTATTAGATTATCTTCTTATTCTGTACAGCAACAATAAAATTTTTATCTGATAACCATATAAATTTAATTATAAAATTGTAATACGAATATTTGGACATTTTTATACAGATAGAACGAATAATTTTAAAGCGTGTTATACAAACAATCAGAATAAATAAAAAATATCATTATACATTAACATTACTTTAAATAATCATTACTTTTACAATATTTATATTCTGCTATATATGTACAAAAATAAATCATTTTTGTCCAACAAATAATAATCATAATAAATGATAAAACTTCGTTAACTTTTGATAAATATTTAAATTAAACAATCTAAATTAAATAAATCATCGAATGAAATTTAAGATTAAAATAAATTAGACTTATGTTTGCTTTGAGTGATCTGAAGCATTTAATTATGAATGCTATTTATTCAAAGGGCATTTGAGATCTTTCGTGTTGTAAAAGAAGAAGAAGAGAGAGAGAGAGAGAGAGAGAGCGCACATGAATGACATGCGTTTGACTTTTATTCGTCTTTCATGAGTACCCACGCATTTCCATTTACTGCAGTAGTTCATTTTTATAATATGCATACGTAGTCAGGTATATCTACCCTTTTATTTATGTGCCTTCATTCAACTATAATTAGTTATAAATACATCGACTAGCAATTATAATAAAAATGAACATAAAATGATTTACAAGCAAAAATTAAGTTAATTAATCTACAGTAATTCAGTAATAATTTTTTTCTTTTTTTGATAAAAGTATGTTTTATAAAATAAACAAACATTTTTATAAAGAAAACATTATTGTGAATACACGGAAAAAAAATATTAGTAAATATTACTGAGATTCTCGTCAACAGCGCGCCTAGACCGAATCTCAGTAAATATTATGGAGTAGAACGTAAGAAATTAATAACAGATGCATTTTTTTGACAAGTGTCTTGTAGTTTTTTAAGGTTGAAGTAGTAATTTTAAATAGTCAAGCAGTATATTTCAACGATTAACTGTTAATTATAGCAGTTTAAACATTAAAATCATAATTTTACTGATTGAAACGACATTAGTTATTGAACATAACATAAATAATTAGAAGTTGAACCACAATTATTGACAATCATTTTTTTTCCGTATACGTTTTCGAGCCGTTTGAGCACGAAAATAAGAAAAATCTCGAATAATTGAAAAACATGCGAGTTTAAATTTTTGTGTACGATTATTCTTAAGGAAACGCATAGATTTGGACAGAGCTAAATGCAAATAATCACGATAAAAAGTGAAAGGAGTTTTAAATTGTCGGCGAGGAAGAACCGTCAGTAAAGCAATTAGATCGATAGATAAATATCTAAAAAAAAAAAATTAGAGAACCGTAAATTCTTTAATGTTTTGTTGGCGATAGTTCCTAAACTAATGAATCGATTCCACTAAATTATGCAGTGATAAAAAGAGGCCGTATCGATGAAGATTTAGTATAATTTTTGAAACATTTAGTACATTATATTATGAGGTATCTAGAGAAAATGTTCATTTTTTTTTATTTTTCGGCATCATCTCTTGAACGAATACACCAATTTTGATGTATGATACAGCTATTGACATATTTTATCGAGTTCTAGAGCTATTCAGATTTCGGAATCAATTATCAAGTCGTTTCTGAAAAATTAAAAAAAAAAACGAAAGAAAAATAATTTTTTTTCGTATTTCTTAGATTTCTCAAAGTCTGTTCGCTCGAATGAACTGAAATTTACAGAAAAGTTGACGGCTAACAAGCTCTTTCGAATGACGCGAGAACCATCTAAATCGGTTAATTCATTAAGAAAGTTATAAAAAGTTTACACCCACACACACACAAACACACACGCGGACGGATGGACGGATATTATCCAGAAAATAGTTCGAATTAGCGTCCTAGTGCCTCAAAAGGTCGATATCTGATGAAAACTCGATTTTCGAAAATTGTGGTGAAAACATTAACATTCCGAATTTATTTCGAAAATCGTCAATTTTCATGGTGGGAAGTTAAAAGAAAATACAATTAAAGAGAGTAAGGTCGAAAAATAAACATTAAAAAACTTTTTCTATGATTTTAGTAAAGAAGAAGGTTAAGCATTGAGTCGACTTAATAGTAATCTTTATTAGACAACAGATCTTCTGTATAATCGACTCGTAGACGATATAATTATCTATGTTAGACTATAATTTGGGCGAAGAAAATTGTCCGGACTTTACTTTTCTATTGATTAGTTAATGACTGAGCAATCTATATAATTCTCTGAGTAATAGATATTTTACACTGTTAAAAATAATTTGAAAATTACAATACAAAAGGAATTGAATTTTCATAACTAGATATTTGAATTGTATTTTCAATAAAAAAAGCTTTAAATTTAATATACGTAATTTAATAATCAAGCTGGTATTTAAAATTAAGATAAAAAATATGAATTTTAATAAACGTACTTAAAATTTATACTTGTTTTTTTAATTTTCAAACCAAGTATTGAAAATTCTAAGCCATATTGAATTTTAATAATTCCATTTAAAATTTCATAATACTTATTTGAAAATTCAAATGCTTGTATATGAAATTTCTGCGCGTGACGTGCTGCGCGTTCAGTAATCAAGCATTGTGTATAGTGAAATATATAATGAGTATAATGTGAGCGGTGTACATGAGATTTTATTATTGTTAAGTTTTTATTTCCTCAATAATATAAAGTAAATAAAACTTGTGACTGAAGTGAACATCATTGACAGTATGATAAATGATAAAATGATACAGTGTTAAATGTGATATACACTGTTAAAATAAGTGTTCGAATATTCAAAACATTGTATATAACGCAATAAACACATACAGTTGTGTTTGAAATTTCATTGTAACGATCGTATAGAATTTAAAATACGCGCTTTTGAATTTTCAAATGAACGCTTCAGATTTTCAAATACATTTATTTAAAAATTAAAAAGAAAGTATTTGAAAATTAAAAAAAAGTATTTGAATATTAAAAAAAAAGTGTTTGAATATTAAAAAACTTGTATTTGAAAATTCAAAAAGAAGTATTTGAAAATCCAAAGTGTTAATTTGAAAATTCAAAACCATGTATTTTAAATTCTATATGAAAATAGTAATGAAATTTCAAGCACAAATGTATGTGTTTATTGCGTTATATACAATGTTTTGAAAATTCAAACAATTTTTTTAACAGTGTATGTAATAATTGATCTTCTTAGCTTATCCAATAAAACTTATTGTTTAGAATTTAATAAGATAATAATCATAAAAATGATTCAAGAATTTTATTCCAAAAATCTAGGTAATAAATTTTATTAATAGAAAAAAAAATTAAATTTTCGAATTATTTTAATGTACATTATGAATAATTAGTGATTAAAAAAATTCATTTTCCTTTTTACTCCAACAATAAAAACTAAGTTATGTCGAGTTTTCTAATTTACTTTGGCTTCATTTTTTGTTATAATAAAATTATAGAATTTAATATGTAAATTTTATGGAATTAATTCTATTCAGTAGTTTATATCGTAGAATTAATAAACTATTTTTCACAAAGATTAATTTAAAGATCGTATATTTTAGGTCAAATGCTTAGAGCAATTCATTCATTTATATTTAATCTTAAATCTAAATAGATTGGTAAATACCAGTATTTGGATTTGTAATTATAGTTATTAAAATGAATGTTTTTGTTTTATACATTTATTATTTTGAGCTATTTGAGCTCCAAAAACGGTTAGACCAAAAAGTATGCATTTCGCTGAAAAAAAAATAATTTTTCATCAACGATATCTTTGAGACAAATTGACCGAATCGCACGTGCTTGCGTCATCCCGCATGAAAAAACTTTGTATGTGAAAAAATATACTTTAAAATATATGAATATTATAATGTGATATATTGCACAATATATAAAAATTATATTTATATTTTTGCCGTATTAATATATGAAAATATATTGAAAAAAAATATATAGTTACCGTATATTCATTATATAATTATCAATATAACTTTTTTTATGTATGTTTAGCATATACATCTTGGTGTATTTTATTATATGTTGATATATTGTATTGAAAGTATACTATAGTAGTATATTGCACGACTCGTTCGTGCTTTACGATCGAAAAATTTTTATTAATATACAGTATGATGTGTATTTTTTATATGTTTCCCAGTATATTGCAAAATATATGGTACCATACATATTTTTCGTACTATGGTATGTTACATAATAAAAACCATGCATTTTAGTTTGTAATTTTTATTTCTATGCTATCGGGCAGCTTCTCAAGAAATATAGATATACAAAGACTATAATTTTCGATATATCGAGAAAAATATAATTTTTAATATATTGGAAAAATATAACTTCAATATACCGCAAACCATAGATTTAAACGTACAAGTTCTTCCATGTATGATCAATTATATACAGACAATATATCACTAATTATATGAGTCAAAATAGGTATAAATTTTAATGTATTATACTTTATAAATTACGTATATACCATCCATATATGACAAAAATATATTGAGAATTATGTGAAATAACATATATAGAGAAATATAAAACATTATATAAAAAGAAATATATTATTAGAAATATATAATCCAATATATGTAAAAACATATATTCATAAATATATATATTTTTGCCGCCATATATTTATCACATATTCACCATATATATTTTT
Source organism: Microplitis mediator (assembly GCF_029852145.1). NCBI lineage: Eukaryota > Metazoa > Arthropoda > Insecta > Hymenoptera > Braconidae > Microplitis > Microplitis mediator. The sequence continues at coordinate 8,493,963 of NC_079970.1, read as the reverse complement.
ATAGATTTTTAACAATATATAGCTTTTCCATGCGGGCGATCAAAAGGAGCTTGTTGAGACTTAGATTTGATCAAACTTAGAAATAAATCGGTCGAGCGATTCACAAGTTATGCAACAAAAACCTAGAAAAAATTTTTTTCTAATTTTTATATTTTGTATAACTTGTGAACTACTCGGCTGATTAACTTTAAAATCTAATCAGTTCTTAGCCTTAATGAGCCCTTTCGGTTGTCGCCAAGTCCGCTCAAATCGCTTGATGGGTTCCAAAGATATCGTCGGACAAAAAAAGTTCACACAAAAACCTACATACACACACACGAGCGGACGTCTGTCTGAAAATGGTCAGAATAGCTTCCTAGGACCTCAAAACGTCGAGATATGTCGAAAACTCGATTTCCGAAAATAAGTCTGGCACCAACAACTTCCGTTTTATTGAAAATTTTCACAGCGGGAAGTTAATAAGTGATTATATTTAAAGAAATTTTTTTTTATTAAAGAAATATTTCTAAAATGTAAGTGATATTCTATACATAACATTAAAAATGAAAAATACAAGTAATTAATTTTTTAATATCGATAATAAAGCTATTATATTGCTGTCTGGTTGATTAGAGAAGCTTAATTATATTGATCAATCCAGGGTCGCAAATGAAATGGCAAACTCACTCAATCCTAAGGGTCTTTTCCACAGTTGATGAGAAAGTCAAATGGTAGCTTTTGATGATAAAAATGTCTTTCTCATTTTCTTTCTGAACAATCTGTACTTTATGCCTCAAAGAATCTTATTTTCTTTTCTTTTTTTAGCCTCATTATTTTTTTCTGTTTTCATTCGTATTTATCATAAAAAAACATTGTAAGAAAAAACATCAACAGTGTGATATTATATAATTTAAAAAAATCTATACGTTGTAAATATATATATGTACATAATTATATAATTTTCTTAAAACTATAACTCTACAACAGATGAATGAAAAAAAAAAAAAAAACAAGTAAATTTAAATAAAAAAATATTTGGAGTCTTTATAAAATATGTAATTGTTTGTTAAGCTTTAAAAAATTAAACTTTATGAATATTCAACTCAGAATTCCAATTAAAACTAATCTATTTTGCTTGTGGTAAAATTAATTTTCCTTCCCCTAAACGGATTTAAATAAGAAATTTATTTTTACATTTTATTATAATTATTTCTATCTTATGGAGGATTTTGTTATTATTTTATTATTATTTTTAACTTGCATCGTTTATCGATCGTGCATCTCAAGTAGGATGATAAGCTTTTAAAATCAATATTCCTTATTCAACAAAAGACTCGTTGGTTTACTTGATCGCATAATACTTTAATGGAGGTAAATTCCTCCGCTTTCTTAATTATCTATTCACAGACTAACCATTTACTTGTTTTCTGTAAGCTATACTTAAGAGTATACTATTTTTCCACACTCAATATAACAATTATATGTTCAGAATAATAATAATAAATTTCAGTGATAATTTGAGTAGTGAAACTTAAATAAAGTCAGACAGAAATAAGTTTTAAGTAACAGAAAATGTATCAAATTTTAAAATATACTGAATATATAAAAAATATTAATTACCTGTTAGAAGTGTTTTGAAAACAAAAATTTTTATTAAGAAGAATAAAATAAAATCTTAATTGATATTTTAGTTTTTTTTAGTTTAAAAAACCACTTGTAATTTTTTTGAATATAGTTACATGTTTATTATTATTTTTTAATCACATTGAAACCACAGACTTGATAGTTAAATTAAAACTTTAATAATTTTAATAAAGCTATAATTTTTAAAAAGGTGTTAATAAAATAATATATCATGACATATGGATATTATAAAAATTTATCAGAGATAATACAGTGATAGTGACTTCTCGAGGCGTAGCGCGGCCCCACGACTGATAAACCGACGTCTGTTGGCGTCGCGACGACCACAGAGTCGACGTGGGACGCGTAGGCATTAGACAAGAGCGCGCATGTAATGTTAGAGGACAAGCGAATCCTAAATGGTGTAAATGCGCCACATTATTTGCTACTACAAGTGAAAAGAGAAACAAATAAAAAGTGAGAGAGATAAATAGTTGAAGTGGATGAGAGGGCCAGGAAATTGAGAATATCGACACTTTTGTTATCCATTACTCTCTTGTTTTCATTTGATAAACTCAATAAGTGCAGATGATATTTAATATGTAATATAACACATTTTTGTTATTTGATTGGAAGAATTTTCACATCATAGGTATCAGATTAAATTAAAAGTTTTTTTGGGAATCGATGTGATTTAATATTATTTATTCGTTATTTAATGCTACGTTTTGAAAGTATAATTTTCAATCAATTACTTTTAAATGTTTTTCAATGTAAAAGAGTCCAGGATTGACATCTTTAGAACGTCAGCAGACCCTCGGTGTGTCATGTTCTTCGATTATTTTGAATTTATTAATTTTCGCGATAAAATTTATTGATCCAATCACACCTGCATTTATTATATAAAACTGAGGAATTCGAAAGATATCTGGGCAGGCGATAGCAGCGTTCAATATTAGGTTGGTTATTTTGGGCAGCCGGTATCAGTACCCAAAAAAATCTGTACGTTGTGAATATGGAAAAATTATTTTTGTTTAAGCCGGACCATGTTGTCCACCTGTCGGAAATCGAAATAAAATTATTAGAGAATCAAAAAATGTACACTTCAAACGCTCACGTAATATTTTAAGTAGTTAATTCGCTTTTATTAATTTCTAAACTGGCACTTTGTACTAATTTATGAAGAAAAATAGTTAGTAATAACAAAGACAAAAAAAGAAAACTAACCTGATTACATTTAATTTTTAATTTGATTTGAATGATCTGCTAGCTGTCGTTCATAGTTTTTGTCTCAGCTTAAAACTTTTTTTCCGCGAAAAAAAAAATCGCTTTCAATTTACACCACCAAGTGTCCATTGAAAGTGATTAAGTTCCAACAGTAAAAAAAAGTGCTTGCGAAGCGTGGAATCACGATTTACTAAAAACTATACATATATATTTTTATGGAGAAAAATAGCGGATTTGTTATTCGTTGATATCGTCAGTTTTGGGTTTTATTTCATTACTAATGAACGTGGCGGATTACAGTAGTGATGTGTTCGGAAGGGTTCCACTCGATTAAAATCCGAAGCTAATAAAAAAAAATAAACAATGATTCGTTAAATTTTCCCAGAGAAATCGTGCTCACACGCGTACAGGCCAACCGATATTCAAGTAAATTTTTTTTTTTCAATTAACTCTGTTTTTATAGTAGTCTAAAGAAAAAAAAAATTATAGCTACATCAGAATTATTTATTGGAGTTTCGCCTAGCTGTTAGTAATTTTTAAAATTTTTAATTGTTTCTACACTGAGAAAAAAATTTTCTTCTGACAACTAAACTTCAGTTAACTGTCATAATTATGACAATAAAAGGATTTGATTGCCCATTGCCAATCATATGATCGGTTGTTTTAACCAAATATTTTATAATCCACCAACAAAACAAATTATTAGAAACTATAAAACATTTAGTAAAGATAATTACGCGTCAAGTATCAAGCATAAAATCAAATTGATTACCTGTAGAGCTTTAAAATGCTATTAAAATGACAGATTATTTATTTAACAATTAAATAGATACATATTTAGAAAAATAATTTTTCTTGACACGTACTTTTCTTTGTACTATGACAAAAATTGTTCAGGGAAACATTAATATTAAACATTAATGTCATAGTGTAACACAGGATACCCTTGTATTACTATCAAAAAGGGTTAGCGTCACTCTGCTAATTTATAGCGGGTATCCTGTCCTATAAACGCTTCAAGTTGGAAATATAATAACTCTGAAATAAGTTTATTACCAGGGACACTACAAGCTGTGGGCGCGATCTAGTGGCGAGCACCGAACTACTTCCGCTGCTGCTGCCTACGCCATAACTTCCTCTCCACCATATTTATCTTTTCTCCCAAAAAATTTTTCTCTTAGTTCAAGTCTTGATGCAAGCCAACAGCAGCGGGAGTAGTTCAGTGCTCGCTACTAGATCGCGCCCACAGCTTGTAGTTTCCCTGGTAAGAAACTTATTTCAGAGTTTTTATATTCCCAAATAATAGCACTCTGATATTTATTTTAATTAAATTAATTTCTTATTTTTTAAATCAACAATCATTAGGTTTAAACATATTTTTATTAACCTCGAACCAATATATAAGGTAAAAGCACCAATTATTGATACTATAAGAGAGAGGCAAGATTGGAATTCCATTTTTTTAAACATATTAACGATTAATATTAATGAATTTTAATTTTAACATTGTCTTATTTAGTCTTTTAACTAAACAAATTCATATTTTTTTATAATAATAAATTAGATTTACTAATTAATTTAAAGTGATAAAATAAGTTACCCGGATACACCAATTATTGACAGGTTAAAAACCCGACTGATCTAACTATTGATATGCTGTTGCTCCAATTATTGACACCCTTAATGCACATGCGTCACTGATCTGTTGAACTTTATATTTACTTTTTGAAAATGAGGTTAATTTTAATTTAATTAAATAAATATTTATTTTATAATGTTTTTCACTCACCTTTATTTTAAACACGAAACTGATAAAAATGTTTTTTAATTAAATAAAAATCAATTAATCATTTTTTTAATAACAATTTAATATTATACATATGACAGCGTGGGTTCTCGAATATTATGGTTTAAAATTTTAATGGATTTATGTTTGAAAAAAAAAGACGTTATGGCGCTGTCTACTGATCTGTCAATATGAGATGCAACTTCAATAGTATGTACTAATTATTGACATCCACTATTTTAAAATTAAAAAGCTTATAATTTACTGTAAATATATGATATTGTAAATTATTTATATTTTATTTATTTATAAAAAAAAAGTTGATGTGATCAGATGGAAAAAATAATTAAAAATCATCGTTTCAAAAGACTGCTTGTCTAACCGCAATAGTTAAGAAAATTGACGCTCACAAGCTGTTTCGATAGACTCGAATGAATTTTATTTTTTTTTATTAATGAATTTTTAATATTTTTCACTAACAATAATTTTTTTTCGATTTCTTAAATTATCTAGATTGTTTATTAATCTATATGATCATTATTAATATAGTAGGTAGTTAAATATGTTCTAAAATAGGATAGGGCGTCAATAATTGGTGCTTTTACCTTATTTATTCTAAATGAATATATTTTTCTGTGTCTAAGTAATATCTATTAGAGTTAATATAATAATATTTTGCTTTAATATTTGAGTTTGTTGGCACTATAAAATAATTTAGTTGTCTATTAAATAAATATTTTCTTAACTTTACGAAATGATTTTATTATCTTAGAGAGAAAAATATTAATGTCAACCAAATAGAGGCTATTAAATCATTTGTTAGAAATTACAAAATAGATTATGTTGACGTAATAAAATTTAGTTTTCCCAAATAAATATTAGTTTAACAGAATTTAACAAAACCGATTTAATTGTCCGAAGAGAAATTTTAGTGTATAGCCGCGATTACGGCCTTTTACACTTTTTGCCTTTATATCGCAACTGCTTACTTTTTCCTGCTTTTCATTGTGCGGCTGTGGCCCGACTTGTGCTTATACTGTACTATACGATTACGGTGATACCCTACCCCCCACACCTTGGCTGTGGGAGTATAGGGGCAAGGGAAACCACAGAGAAAACCATTGCCAGTACAGTTCGGTTTGGGTGAGGCTCCAGTGATCAATAAAATTCCCATTTTACTGATCACTAGATCCTCATCCCGCGCCTAACGGTCAGAGACCTCCGATCGAGCTCAGCGTGTGGCTAAGCGGTCACCAAGCCAAGTAGCGATCATGGTCGATGCTGCTTAATTTGGGTGATCGCCCGAGCCACACGAGAACCGCTCGGCTGCCTCTGCCTCCTGCCTTGCTGTTAGTATTTTTTTTTGTTAAGTGCTATATAAAATTAGTGGAGATGATTAAAGTCAGTTTTTTCTTTCCGAAACTCAGTTTTTAAATTTGGTGACAGTAGAGCATTATCTTTCCGCATCGCGTTCGAGGTGTGCAAATGACATGCAAAAATTACTATGACCATAGTAAAAATTAGAATGGTTGCAGTAATTTGTGATATAATTGTTGTCAATTTTGCTATGGCCATATATAGTAATTGATGAAATATGTTTATCCCAATTTCTGCAGATGACCAAAATAGTCCGGCTTTTATACGGCACCAGAGAATTTAAACGAGAATAAATCCTTCGTACAGTAGTAGGATGTCTCACGGCACCCTAAAGTAAAGTGGAATTAACTTTCGATGAATTCGGGCTTTACTGGATAAAGAATGTAGTGTAAAAAGGTAGGCGGATAGATTAGATGTAGCAGAACCCTAGTCTCTGCTGAGTCCTCAGACTAACTCACTTTCTTTTAACACTGCATTATTATATATTAAAATTCATAAAGCGTTGCATCTTAGATTTCTTATGGGAGGGTCGAGGGAGTCCAATTCTCATCTACGTAATAGAAACTTTGTTATGTCTACGGATCGACCACGTCGACGTTATTAAAATACTTATCAGAAAGATTTTAGTTATAGACAGCTCAGAAATTATAAATTGAGGATTATAAGTCAATATATATAATATTTAATAAGTAGTCAAATATTACAGAAACCTGATAACTGTAACTTTTTTCTTTTTAATAAAGAAAACAACAAAAATAATATTTAATAAAAAGTACTCAAGAATCACTTATATATGTTTGTTCAAATATTAGTCTAATGAATAAACTTTTTTACGAATGCTGAATTCAAAAGTCTAAGATCATTATTAAAGTTCTAAGAATGTTATCTACTATTTTTGCGAAGAATCGACCTAAGAGAATTTTTTATTATCTAGTGACAGCATCCGAACTTTTTCATCGTTAAGTATGATGTTAAAGGATTCGCAAAAAAAAAAAGTAAAAACTGAAAGTTTGCTATCGCTTCTTATTTTTTATTTTGTTCAGTATGTCTTTCATAAATGTATGTAAATAAAATATAATATAACATGAGTAAGATGAAAATAAAATACCAGTTTTATTACTGAGTTATATATGACTTGATATATAACTAATGATCTGGCAGTGACGAAAGAAATAAGTACAATTTTTTATTTCATAATTTTATAGATTATTATAAATAATTTCTGCTGAATTTATTACTATTATGGAGATATAATTTCAATTCTTCTGTTTATAAAATTGATGAAGCTTTTGTATAACTCATTCCATTCAATTATTTTCTATTGGAAGATCCTCATTATTCTCATTAAAAGTTGTTCTCACTTTTACGTATTAATCACTGCTGCGGTCTAGAGTTCGAGACTGAAATTAATTTTAAATTAACATTATTAGTTGAGTTAATCTTACAATAAATGATAGTATTAATATATGTTGGCTAATAAAAAAATGTTTAAATAAATCTTACAATGTAAATTAAAAAAAAAAAAAATTTATTTAAAGACTAGCTGTTGTTTTCGAAAAAAAAACGTTTTTTACCATTTTTTCTCCAACGATATCTCTCAAACGAATTAACCGATTAAGACGGTTAAGGTGGCAATCGACGCGTTTTATCAAGTTCTAAAGCTGATCAAATTTTGAAATTGATTTATCGAGTCGATTTTGAGATATTTAAAAAAAACTAAAAAAACAAAATTTTTTTAATTCTTTCGACAACGGTTTCTCTTGAACGAATGAAGCGATTTTGATGGTTGAGGTGGCATTCGACGCGGCTTATAAAGCTCTAGAGCCCAGTCCATTTTGGAATCAATCCATCGAGCGCATTAAAAGTTATCCAAAAAAAAACATTTTTGAAAAAACTTTATTTTTGGAATATCTCTGAACGAGCCCTACCGATCAAGCTCAATTTTCTTTTAGCTTCAAGGTATTGACAAGCCGCGTCGAATGACACCTTAAAGTTCAAAATCGGTTTATCCGTTCAAAAGATACAGGTATTTACATACGTACGTACACTCGGACATCATCTTGAAATTAGTCAGAAAAGCTTCCTCGGACCTCAAAACGTCGACATCTGATGAAAATTCGATTTTCGTAAATCGGACTGAAACCAATAACTTCCCGAATTTTTGAAAATTTACAATTTTTTTTTAGCGGGAAGTTAAAAATGTGAAAATTTTTATTTTTTATGCCCCCGTGAACCTCTACAGAAGTCAATTTTTAAAAACAAAATTTACGTCATTCATCGTTCGTATCGTAGCAAATGTTTGTTTTAAATTTCGAGTCTACAGGTCTTTTGTTCAAAAAAACTAGAAATTTCGATTTTATACGTCCTCGTGAACTCCCCTAAGGGTCATTTTTCGATAAAAAATTTTTACTATTAATTTTTTTGTATCGTAGCTAATTTTAATTTCAAATTGTAATTTTATTGGTCTTTTGGTCGAAAAATATAAAAACTTTGATTTTTGACGTTCCCCAAAACCTGCATAAAAGTAAATTCGTTTAAAAAAGATTTAGACCATTGATTTTCTCGTGTTATAACTAATGCTCATTTAGAATTTCAATTTGGAAGTCTTTTGTCTAAAAATCGTACAATTTCAAATTCAAATACATCAGAATCTACTTAGGATTTATACTGCACAATTCACCTAAGGGGATAAAATCCATTTTGTTAAAAATTAACGTATCTTTAGTAATGGCGAACTCTTATAAATGTCAGGAACATCTGTTTGAGAATTCAAGTCTGTAAGTCTTAGAGTTAAAAAACTTTCAGAGAGCATTTTATCTTCGACCCTACCGCAACCTCCCTCGTAGTTGATTTTAAAAAAAATATCAGTGATGAGAGATTCTTATACATGCAAAGACGTTCGTGCCGAAGGTCATGTCTGTTGGTCTAGATATGTATAAACAGATGACAGTCAGAAGTTTTTTCAACGTAAATGTCAGAATGAAATGAAAGCAGATACTTTTAAAATTAATTTCTTCTATTACAGATCATTTGTGCAATCACTTATTTTTACTGGATCCCGGATATATCATCATAGTCGGTCAAAACGTTCTTGAGGTATGAGAATATATGAATAGACAGATAAAAATTGTAAAAATGGCAAAATAGAAATTAGAGAGTCCAAATCAAATATTTAAGACGAAGTTTGAGAAACAAATCAAATGTACAGGCAGAGCGTGAAGATTTATATAGTGGTAAAGTAAAAGACCTAATACTCGATTACTCCATGTATTTATATATGTATATTTATAAATTTATACATACAAATATACATAGAGTAATCGGGTATTAGGTCTTTTACCTTATAGATTTTATGCAATTTTAAGCTTTCATAAAACAAAAAACTTATATTCGTATTTAATTTCAAAGCTACTCTGCCATGAATATTTCATCATTCTGTAAATGCTACTTCAGAATTACTGTGTCGGAAAGTGTCACTACTTCAAATTTATGCTACAATTACACTGTTATGTCAAGATAGGATCTCGTAAATTTCGTTCATGTAGCAAGAGGTAGTAGATGGTGTAAAGAATTCAGATGTATATATTTATATATATGTGTGTATAAACTAAAGAGACTTCAAGATATCGATGTATATACATATATCTATATATACATAAAGATTATTTTATGACAATAAATTTAGATCTTGGAAAATTTATCTATTAAACTTTTCTATTTAAAATGTAAAATATTTCATTTAAAATTTTTTACATTTATCAAAAATTTTAATATTATACTACATACATAACTAGTGAAAAATTGTTGACCTAGTCTTAAAACTTCGTGCTGTTTTCGAGGTTACAAAGTATAAATACTTTGTTAAAGATATTTTTAACTTCCCGCTAAGAAAATCAATGTTTTTCGAAAAATTCGGGAAGTTATTGTTTTAACCGCGATTTTCGAAAATCGAGTTTTTATCAGATATCGACGTTTTGAGGTCCTAGGAAGCTATTCTAACTATTTTCAGAATGATGTCCGAGTGTCTGTGTGTGTGTGTGTGTGTGTGTGTGTGTGTATTGTGGGGGTTTTGTTTCTACCACATTTAAATAAAGTGTTCAGATATTTCCCAACAAATTGTATTTATTTATTTATCACCTTATAACTAATTACAAATGTAATGACAATCGAACATGAATGGAATGTTTGTATGTAATTTATACTTTCTGATATATGTAATAATAATAATAATGGTAATGATACACAGAAAAAAAAGTTATCTTGAGTCAAGAAAATATTTTTGAAGAGAAACGTTTTCGAGAACCAAGTCAAGATTTTCTTGAGCCAAGAGAATTTGTCTTGGTTTAAAAAAAATTCGTCTTGGTCGGAGAAGATTTCTACTTCATCTGAAAAAATTTAGGTCTCCAAAAAAGATTTCTTGAATCAAGAATATTAACCTTCAGTCGAGAATTTTTTTTTTCTGTGTATGTATATATGTATATATAAAAATATGTCCTCTACCAACTTCTGCCCGTACGGATACGCACAATGGTATACAAAAGTATTTTCGAGCTCGAAGAGCTCGGAAATGTAGTCACAATAATGTTTTCGATCTCACGGAGTTCAAAAACAGCGGGAAGTTTTGGGGCTGGCCCGCAGGGTAAACCGATAGAGAGATTTTTTTTAAGTTATTGAACTCAAAAGTTGCATTTTCAGAATCTTCATTTACTCATTTGTGTTAAAATCTCAAAATATAAACCTTCTATAATTAAATAGAAAATAATCATTCTGTACTAATGTACACGGAGAAAAAAAAATAGGGAATTCCCCTATGGAAACATAGGAAAAATTCCTGTGTCCACATAGTAATAGTTACTATGCCAACATAGGAAAACTTACTGTTTTTTTTTCTCCGTGTAAAGGATCAACTGATTTTAATGACTTAGGTAACAATTAAAAGTAACTATCGAGATTTCACTCTGAATGGGTTTTAAGACCATTGTGAAAGTCAATTTTCGAGCCATTTGAATTAACCAAAAACTGTTTTTTTTTTAAATCCTTCATTCATGATAATTTTTAAGGCGGTTGCCTTGTTATAGGGCTCATCAGTAGAATTTTATGAATTTGAAATATAATATTAAGATAGAAATCCTGAATGTAGATTAAAATAATTAATATTTTCGATCGATTGTTAAACGAGATATTGATAATCAAAGTGCATATAATTCACGTAAAGTAAACTCACGGAATATATAAAATAGCTAACGGTAGAATATTTTCAAAAACTAATAGATTGTACAAAAAGCAATTATAAGTTAAAGAAAATTATTATGTCCTCGATTAATATAACAAAGTTATAAGTATTCAAAGATATCTGTGACACTATTTCGAAACGAGCAAAAAGCAAGTAAGCAATATTGAATGAAAAAGGGAATAGTAGCAAGTGAGAGTGAGCAATAGTAAGCTATATATCATAAGCACATTGATCGATTAAAATGAATCTTACACCTTTGATTATATTTCTAAATTTCCGTCACATTATCTCCTGAGTAATTATAGCAATTAAGATCATTCTTGTAGCAACCGAAAGAGCTTCTAGTGCTTTGGAGCTGATTAAATTTTTAAATCAATCGAAGGAATATTTTTTCAATTACAAAAAAAAAAAAAAAATCATTTTTAATGAGTTAGAATCTACTTGACTAAAGTTCCCATTTTTAGTTAAACCTAAATTGTAATGATATTTCAGACTGCCGCAAGCCATAGCTAAATCGCTTAGGTAGAATGGCTGTCTCCCGGTAAACGGAGAATCTTAGTCACGTGATATTCAGTTATACATAAAGTTATAAATTTAGTTTATTAATTGGTTCAGTTCAGTATGTGTTTGTTTCAGCTAAAACTATATCATTGATAATTTTTTTTCAATTTCATAGTTTCTTTCGTTCTTTTTTTATATTTGAAACTAAAAATTACGAAAATGTGTCAATATCCGAGAGGCGGTCTGCTAGACAATTGTATTATAAATCCCAATGTTTAAAAGTAAAAATTTAATTAAATAATTCAGTGCCACCTCCTCTAAAATTTCCAGGATCGATTCCCAACAACTAAAATAACCTACTATAAAAAAATTAGATTTATATAAAATATTCGCTATCTCGCACGTACAACCTTAACTGTTTTAAATATAGAGTGGATATCGTTTAATAGTTTTTTCTTTATTTAGTTTTTAAAATTCTATGGTGCCAATTCAAATAGTTCGGGGTTCTATTTTAGGATGTAAAAAAAATAATATCTATAAATCGACTTGCAAAGAAGTATTTGAGAGTTGAAACCACTCACGTATTCGTATCCCATATATAGATATTTACTGTTTATTTTGGTACTCATCATTTTTCGTATTTGCATTTATCGAATCCTTACTGATCTATACCCTCAATGCGGACTGGGTTGAAAAAAATATATATATATATATATATATATATATTTTATTGAATAACAATATTATAGTAATAAATGAAGAATATAATAGAGAAATTTAATAAATGGTTTTCTTGTTAATAAAGTACGGAAAGTAATTTGTTGTTCTTCAATGATATCTGTGTATTAATTACAAGATCTTTTGAGAAACATCTAAGACCCTAACAAAAAAAAAACTTTATCAATTTCCCGACCACCTAAATTATCACAAAATAATTTAATAATTACTCAAGTTGTTCCAAACATAAACCTTTTTTTTTTGTTCAAAATTTTTTCTCTTGATGAAAAATAAGCTTGAAAGTTAATGATCTCTTTTTTGATTAAAATATGTATATTGTTTTAAGTAAGTACACTGTAAAAAATTTTTTGGGGTGAACGCGGATTAAGCCTGGAGTAAATGCACAGGGATATTTTTTTATTTATTTAATCCCTTCGGTGTGAAATTCACTCCAAATGGGAGGTGTTTTTAACGAAGAGAATGCGGATTGATATAAAATCAAAATTCATACTTTGAGTTTAATCCCGTTATTTATATTCAGTGTAACTGCATGAGTTCAATATTGACAGTAATTTAAATTATTGAACAAATTTAGTGTCGTATTTTTACCCTTACTTTTTTTTGTTTAAATTTACTCACTATCTGAGAATAAACGACAAATATATGATCTTGAGAGGATTTATTTGAGGGATGTCTGAAGTCACGTATAAAGATTTCATATGCCGATTATTTTTATTTGCCTTACGTTTTGTCAATTTGATAAATGCCTTTCAGGCACTTTTTTTATCTTTAGATTGCGATCACAAAGGGAAATAGTGTTGAAAAGATCAAGCCGAAAGTGCCTGTAATACATTTATGTATTAGTATAATAACGAAAGAATAATATCAATACAAATAGTGACTCAGTAAGTTTTTTCATACAGCAAACATTAATAATTATTAATAGATATTTTCTTCATAATAATTTTTGACTTATCCAATTTTATGGGTTTTACTTCTTTGAACATAATTTTTTTAACTTACTAGGAAGCGGCACGTGGCTTAATAGGGATGATAGCCCAGAAGGATTAAAGAAAACTTCCTGGGAAGCTACATTCTGATTATTATCAGAATAATGTTCGTATGTGTGTGTTTGTGCGTGTGCGTGTGTGTGTTTGTGTGTTGAAGATGAAATATCAAAAATTATTTAAAAAATTCAAAAATTTTGTCCCGCTATCCTTTAGAGTCACGTTTGTTTTCGAAGTACTCAACAAGTAATTACGCCGTTAAAACTTTGAGGCTTGTTAATGACAGCATCATCAAAGTCTCATATAAAATTTATAATTACATCAATCAAATATCAACCAGCTTTAAACTTTTTAAGCCTTTCGAAATTTCACTTAAAAATTCTTATTGTCAAGCAACTGATACAAAATAAAACTTTAAAATTAATTTTATCATCATAGTTTACTTCGTCGATAAAAGAGAAAAGTTCTTTATTGAAAATGTTCCGTTTGTAGATAATTGAAAAGCTCTTTACCTTCTTTTTCTTTCTTTTCATATTTCAATAACTTTATCGAATGTTACTAACAACGTTTTACCATGAAAAATGAACTGCACATACACTTATTGACCTTAGTCTTTACTATTCTACTTCATAATGAATAATTGATATCACGTACGGTTATTCGTTTTTATTCTGACAATGAGACTTTCATACTCAGAATAAAATATTATTATGAATTCAACTTTTTCAACCAGAGAACTAGAAGTACTCATAATTTTTTATCATTTATGTAAGAATATGACATTTTTCCATTCGATTTGTGAATAATAATAAAAATTTACTGTAGCCGATTTAAAATAAAAAGTAGAGATATTTTTCAGTCAAATGATATTTATATATTCTGTTGTGTATACGAGTTACCGTTATAATGACGATGCGCCGAGATCGATCCAGGTGAAACGACTTGGAAGAACTTTCAAAAAGTGTCAAATGGATACATGCCAGCTTATCCGGAAAATGGAAGTAAAGCTGGATGGAATGGTAGTGGATGCATATTCACGGAACACGTAATACAAAAAATAAAAAATAAAGACATAAAAAACAGCAATGAGAAAGTACGAGATAAAACTAGTATTATAATAGCAAGTAGTATAATAATTGTCAGTATTGTTCGAGTTGAAAAAGTTGCAGGTTGGAAAAATGTAAAAACTAGAACAAGGCCGTTTTCTCTAGGGGGTTACAGGTGGTTGGAATTACCACCCTTATACAAGGAATGACGACAAAAAACCCGACAGATATTAAACTAAATAAATAAGATTCATCAAAGAATGTAACTAAAAAGTTAAGAGATAAAAAGATAAAACTCAAAATTTTTTCGCAATCTCTGCATCGGAGTTTCACGTTTAAATATCTCAACAGCCAGCCGGAAAAAACTTGTCTCAGATTAATGCCGATGACAACTACTGCCATATAGGTAGGTGCATTGCCGTCACATGCGTATTTTTTATTCTGCTGCTTATTCCAGATCACAGTACCCATACAAAGTTTGGAAATTGGCCCTAGATTGGGCCATTACTAGGCCAAGAATGTCGATTAATGTCTCAGCAATGGAAATTTTCATTGGCCGATAAACGGCTTATAGTCGGGATGATAACCTCGGCCCATTAATGGCGCTCGACTATCGGCCGATTAATGGTAGCCAGCAATCAGCCAAGCAAGCAAATAGATTTAATTAATAAAAAATTTTATTTTTATTATCCTAGTAGAATTCAAGATCATTAACGTTTAAACTATTTAAGTGGGGTAAATTATGTGAAAAAAACTTGGTGAAAATTCTGCTGGGCTCTGGGCGCGAACTGCCGTCCTTCTGATTGCTGGGTCTGAACACTAGCTGCTAGACATCGGCCGATCCACGGTATTTTTTCCATTAACGGCGACTTTGTATGGGTATACGCGTAGAGTATTATTTTTTAGCTATTTCAATTGATAAAAAAAATCTTTACATGATGTTTTTTTTTGTTTATCACTATCATGGAGACAATAAAGTAATCAGAACTTTCCGATAATTATTGCTGAGTCGAGACAGCGTTCTTGAAAGATAGATTCAATGTTTCGTTAAACAAAGACGTCTCGATGAGACTAAAGAAGATGTCGACGGTTACAGCCTGATCTTCAACTTGTTCTTAGGCTTGCAAAAAAAAAGAATTGATAAAGTACAGAGTTCGTTGTTTAGGTGCATGCAGTGTTGGTGTTGGTGTTTCTTCATGCCTAAATGAGGTCATGAATTAGTCAAAATGTCAATGACTGCCAGCCAAGTGAATAAAAACGTGAAAATAGAGATTCGAAGTGAAACGAATATCTGTTATGATTTTCGATATAATTACTATTTACGTTTAACATCTGTAATTATTACTAAAAACTTAATCAAAGATGACCTCTAGTTATACCTATAGATAAAATAATTTTTGAAGCTTCATAGTTGCAGTATACGAAAGACTTATTTAGTTTTGCTTATCATGAGATAGTGTTCTGATTATATTTGATTGATTATTTAATGGGAAATAGTCGATTTTCTAACTAAAAGTTAATTATTTATAATGGATCAGAACATAAAAAAAACATATACCATTTCAAGAGCCAATTGGCAATTAATATCGTTTGTCTTGGGGTTAAAAATATTTGACTAAATTTTCGATCAAATTTTGGAGCAAGAATTAATAAAATTAATAGGTGATTTTTATGTGAATAAGAATATGATTGTTTTTTTTTATATTATGGTCATCATAATGTAATATTTTTTACATAAGCAAATACTTTTTAAACAAAAAGTCTGCTATTATTATCTTTATAATCAATCAAGAATCGATCAAAACGCGATTTTTTAAATCGTATTAACTTTTAAATGCAACTAACTGATAAGCATTTAGTAATTTCGAAAACTTGGTGAAAGATAATTTGTGCGCAATAGAATGATCTCCAGATTAAGCCCTATGACATTTTGTCATAAAACCAATAGTTTCGCCAGAAAAGTTAAACAATATTAAAATTTACATAAATTCAACTTTGACTTTGGATAACTTTTGAACGAGTAAAGTTGTCAAAAAATAATAATTACTATGTTTGACGCATCGTTAGCTAGTTATAAAATTTAGAAGAAGCAAAAAAAATATTTTCTGTCTTATTCTTATGTAAAATAGAAAAGTGCGATGCGCCCCCTCTTTATATTAATATTAAAAGCTCAAATTTTAACAGGCGTATTTTATACCTAAACGAAATTTTTGAACTTGTTTAGAAGGAAAACAGAATTTTTTTTTTAATCACCCTAATATATGTACGCATATATGCATTCAAAATCATACGTATAATAATTATCAAATAGAAATATATTCAAATTTCTTTTATTATCAGTATTATAGTTACAAAAATTTTTTCATTTAATAAGCTCGTAAAATGTAATAAGCATTTAAATTTTAAATTCAGGTACAGAAAATTTAGAGAAGTGAAAAATTTTATATCATTCCTTTTATTTGATTTAGTTGTTTTTCTACGTTGTAATGGGTTAAATATCTTAACACGCACGAGGGTGTAGTTCAAGTGCTGCGGCGCTCCACCGCGGCGGCGCCGAATACCTCGTCGTTCTCTCCTGGTTTTGTTCAGTCGTTGTTGTGATATCAGCGAGGGTCATGTGAGCCGTGTAAGCTCCGCGCACGCGAAATAAAGGTGATTAGACAATTGTTAATATATTTTAGTTAAGCTTTTATTTTCCAATCATTGTTTTATGATTAATTGAATATAAGCTATAAATAATGTGAAAAATGACGTGGAATAAAAATCACCGTAAGAATTTGTGTTATCACGCGCGGCAGCGGTTAATCGACTAAGTCTGCAGCTTGCAGCTAGTAGAGAAGGTCAACCAACAATCAAACACTGGACGTAAGTCTTTGTACTTACATTAACTGATTTATTATTAATTATTAACCTTGTTAACCCTGAGTTATGAATAATTTTTATTTGTTTTTATTTTTTTTTTAATTTTTGGTAATAAAAAATATATATATAATTAAATATTCATAAAAATACAATAATCGCAAATACTGATCAGGCTCTAGAACAATTTTTCCGGTTTGAAATTTATTAAATTGGTAATTTGATATCAAACTGTTAACTCGCACTTATCACAATTATTTATTTATGCCAATAAAAGTAGTTTAGTTTAGAGAAAAATAGCTAAAGGGTTGCAGAAGGAATATGCGGTAATGCGAAAATAGTATTGGTGATGGGAAGTTGGAGGTGGTGATGATAGTGGCAATAGTGGGGGAATCGATAACCATCTCGAGAAAAAAAAACGAAAGATAAGAATGTTTAGTTGCACCTTGACCTTTTCACCTCGTGGATGAAAGAAAGTATGAGAGTAAAACATCAAGAGAATCAGTGAGAGTCGACATTCTCGTGAATGGGTCGAGGACAAACATACACATACACACATTATATTGTATTCATCATCAACCTTCTTTTTGCATTTATTGTGGCCCTAGTTTACTGACTATATTTTAATATTTCAAAAAGCTATACCTTTTATCTTCTACTTTAAAACTTTTTTTTCGATTCTCTTTTTTCGATCATCCCTTTTTCCGTCTTTTTCTTCCTTGTCTTCTTTTTCTTCATTATCGCAACTGAACACATACCTTTTCCTACATCACAGCATATTGACTTAAATGTTCATACTATGATGTTGATTTAACAACAGGGTGAATTTTATTATGTGGAAAAATGACAGGACTTTTTTCAGATTACTCTGAATCTTGTGGCAAGCTCGAGTAATAAATTTTAAATCTAACTTTAATTGTGCGTGATATGCCGACACTAGTACACTCGCCATTGGGCCAGTTATTTAATGAATGCATTTGTTTATTTTATAATTATTATGAACAGTAATAATAAAATGAAGAGACTAAGGAATTGATCGAATATTAATAAACTAAACGCCACCATTTATCAGATTTAATTTAAAAATACGATTAACAAATGTAAATTTTATTATTTTTCTGAGATAATTAAAATTAATTTCTACACAAGGTATTATTGTTGTTTATAAACTTTTGGATCTTCAACATAAATAACCTAAATAATTGCTATTTAATAATAAGATAAATTACATTTTTTAAGAACTTATGTCTATTAAAAAAATGTTATTTTTTTTTTATATGTATCGTAAACAAATACTGAAAGTTATCTTCCGATATTCAATGATAATATGCTTTCATGTAAACGTATATGAAAAATCCGAAATAAAATTATGTTTTCGCAGGAATATATTTCTATACTTCATCAATAGGTAGGGAACAAGATCACCTAACAAAAAACTCAAAAAAATTAATTTACCTCATCACCACTCGCACTAATTTTGGTTAGTATAATTGTATTTAATTGACCTACTACTTCTTTACTACCAAAATTCATCATTTTTTTGAATTTAGAATTTTTATCGAAAAATATGTAGCTAAGCGTGGGGCCAAAAGAACCACAATATTTTACCAAAAAAAAATTTTTTTTTCTAATATGTTAATCTTTAGTCTTTAGAAAACGTAGGATGTAAGTATAGCCCATACAGGAGTTACCAGAGTTGAACAACAGTGCCCTACTTGGCTCAGCACCGGGGAACCTAGCTTTGGCCGTTACAATGATTACCCGGGCTTGGGCCAAGACTGGGTAACCTAGCCTTAGCCATTCAATGGCAATCCAGGCTTGGGCCAAGGTAGGATTACCTAAGTTTGGCTATACCTATGGTTTAATAAGTAGATCATTTAAATGTATCAGTTCAACATTAGTAGCTTGCCCTGCAGAATTTTCCCCGAGTTTTTTTCACATAATTTACCTCCCTTAGATAGATTTAAACGTTAATGATTATGAACTCTACGAGGTTAATAATAATACAATTTTTTTTAAATTAAATTTATTTGCTTATCCTCGATGTATGGGCCAGGTCTAGCAACCAGGACTGGCTCTGTGTTATTATTCTAGACTTCTACCAAGGCTGGGCCAAGGCTGACTTACAAGCTTGGCCCAAGGTTCTCCATACTTGGGCCAAGCCTGGTCCCGTCGTACTTTCCTCTCTGGGAGGGCGACCATTTTAAAATTTTAACCAAAAAAAATTTTAACTTTATACAAAAATCCTAGTCAATCAATTCATTATTTTTGTTATTTATTACAAACGTATAATGATAGATTCTTAATAATTTTTAAAAAAGCTAATAAACTTACAATTGTTCCATTAAATTTAATACTTCTATTTATCATTATATCATAAATGTTTAATAACTCATATTTATTAAAATTAACTGCCTTTAAAAATTAACTTGTACATATTTTATTTATGAAACAGATTTTTAAAACATATCATGTCTTAAGGATGGTCTGTAGTAATTTTTGTCTAAGCTTTTATCTCTAACAAATCCTTTAAACGCAAACTTAAGAACGAAGCTCAATCCATTACTTTATAATCTAGCAATTTGCGTTTTCATTTTTGAAAAATCTAAAAAATCTTTCAAATTTCGTATTATAATTAAAAACAATTATGTAAAATAAATAGAATATCAATATTCAAGTCATAACTGATAGTGATAAACTTTTTTTTTTTACTTGAAATTTACAATAATTATTTAAATTAAATGAAGAAACGAAATTTTTTTTGTTAAAAAGTAGTGTCTTATTTTGCCCCACACACTTATGAAAATTATGGTGTATTTTATTCTTCTCCACTTTTCCCTATATTTTACAAAGTAGAATTAAACTGAGCATATATTGCCATTTTTTATGTTCTTACGGGTATGAGTGCGGGCATCGCACGGGTTTTTTTAACCTAAAAAAATTATACTGTCTAAAACTATATATTTTTAAAAACCTGCTTTTTATCAAGCAATTCATCAGCGTCAAAATAAAAGTCTCGCAGAGAACGACAAAACTTATAAGTATACTTACATAACAATCAATTTGTTCGTCGAGAATTTTGGTGATACAATATTTTCTTATTTATCATAAACATTTTCAGGTAAACGAAGTAAAATACTGAATCAATCATAAATTTGGGATTTGAAAGCAGAAAATAAAGTATAGATCTGATATAAGTGTATGATTGATTAGTTAGATGATTGATTGTCGAAATTATAGGCTACTATATATATATATATCTATGTATTGGGATGTAGGTTACAAGATCTTAATCACTACGATAAATAAAATATCTAAATCCAATTAATTTGTTATTATATATTAAAAAATAAACAGTGAGTTTTATTTGAACATAATAAAATAAAGTAATGATAGTTGCGCTAGAAGTATTTACATAGTCGCTGTTTCCCTCGACTATCTGTGTACGAGTGTGTGTCGTTTGCTAGATGCCCAGGATGACAGGATGTTATACCGCGCAGGAAGAAGAAACAATACTCAGACATCGATGACGATCGATGATAAACGGACTTACCTGAAAATATAGAGTATTGAAATGTAAATAGCGACGTGATAAGTTATTAATAAACGATATAGTAGCCAATCAAAAGTTTGCTTAAGTAGAAAGACTAGAGTAGGGAGGCTGGTAGGGAACAACGTTATGTAGGGGCATAAAGACATGACAGGTTACTCGATAAGTTTGGAATGAAAAAAAAATTTTTTTTTCAAGACTGACCCAACTAATCTATAGATAAAAATTTAATGCTTCCATGGTAAAAAAAAAAGCTTTTTTTTCGTTAAAGATATCTTTTGCTTAGACAAAACAATGTTAGTTTGAACAGAAAAATGTAATTTGTATATAATTATCATTGTTTAGAAACTTGTTTTTTCATAAAATTCTTAGAAGAAAACGAACTTAATATATAAAAGCCAAAGTACAGTCGTTTTAGTAGTTACTTCGCTTCAAAATCATATTGCATTATCTTAAACATGACATATTGTTTGTTTAGTTGGTTCAAATATATTTACTTATTCCTTTTTTTTTTTTTTTTTTTGGCCGAAGAAATTTTCTGATGTAAAAAAAGTAATTCTCATGTGAAAAGCATTTTATATAACTAACTATAAGGATTGTCTATTAAATAGATATAGGGGAGGGTGGGGCAGAGCGGCCCCCCTAAGCCAATTATTATTTTTTGTGGCTTTCAACCATAAGATCACTTTACTTTTGTCCTATTTCGAACAAATTTATGGACATTTTGCCAAAATTCTGAAAAAAATTTTTTTTTTTTGTGGGGCAGAGCGGCCCCCCTTCAAAAAGTGATAAAAAAATTTTTTTTTTCGTTTTTTTTTTTTTTAAATTGTTTTCATCATTAAGAATGTATTTCTTTCTCTTGACAACTATTTTTGGTTTTATATTACTCGAAAAAAATTTTTTAAAGCGTAAAAAATCGTTCACTCTCGATTACCTTAATTACTAATTGCTATTTAATAAAAAAAAAAATCAAGTCTATAATTTTACTTTATTTCAAAAATTTATCAACTAAAAAAAAAAATTTAATTTTTATAAATTTTTAGTGACCAAATTTGCCTCTTACATAGAGAAACGGCCGAAAAATATGAAAAAATAATTTTTTCGGAAGTTTCGGCTGGCCCATTTTGCTCCAGGTGTTATGCGTAGGGCTAGAAATGTGGAATTATAATAATTTTTTTTTAATTTGACGATAAAAATATGAAAAAATCACTTTTTCAAAATTTTGGGCTTGTCCATTTTGCCCCAAATGTCATGCGTAGGGGTAAAAATGCGCAAACATATCGGATTTATAGTAATTAGTCGAAAAAAAAAAAATTATTTTTTTGGTCAAAATTTCAGGTGGGCCGCTCTGCCCCACCCTCCCCTATACTGTAAAATACTCAATCTGCATAAGTGAAAACTATGTTGAGTAGAAAATTTGTTAGAACGTATTGCTTGAATAACACCGAATTTAAAAAAATTTTGTTAACTTCCTGCTAAGAAAATTGTAAATTTCAAAAAATTCGGTAAGATTGTTTTCACCCCGAATTTCAGAAATCAAGTTTTCATCCGATTTTGACATATTGAGATCTTAGAAAGCTATTATACACTGATAGAAAGATTTCTTAGCATTTAAAAATATTTCTTAGTATTTAAAAAATCGTTTCTTAAACATCA
This sequence comes from Microplitis mediator, assembly GCF_029852145.1. NCBI lineage: Eukaryota > Metazoa > Arthropoda > Insecta > Hymenoptera > Braconidae > Microplitis > Microplitis mediator. Next base: position 8,471,402 of record NC_079970.1, on the reverse strand, counting down.
TTTCTTTTTATTTAACAAATATTCCTTACTATTCAAGAAATGGTTTCTTAACGATTAAGAAGTCGTATCTTAAAAAATTTTTTAATCCTTCTATCCGTGTATTTTCAGAATGATGTCCGCGTGTGCGCGTGTGTGTGGATGTAAACTCTCTATATCTTTTTAATTAATTAACAGCTTGGGATGGTTCCCGCGGCAATCGAAGAACTTGTTGGCCGTCAACTTTTCTAAACATTTCAGATCGATCGATCAAATAGACTATAAGATATAGAAGGAAAACAAAAAAATTTGTTTTTTTATTTTTGAAATTTTTCCGAAACGGCCATATCAATCGATGTCAAAATCTAATCAGCTCTGGAACTCAATAAAACGCGTTGATTGCCGCCTCTACCACCTCAATCGGTCAATTCGTTCGGGAGATATCGTTGGCGAAAGAAATGGTGAAAAATGGTTTATCTTTGAAGTGACTTATTTGATCAATTCCTAAATCTAGTCTGCTCTAGAACTTAATAAAACGCGTCGATTGCCACATTGAATGTCAAAAGCGGTTGATCAGTTCAAAAGATATCGGCGTCGAAAAATTTAAAAAATTACAATTTATCTCTTTTTTCCCGAATAACTCAGAATATAATTTCTAAATGGTCCAAAAATCATACCAAATCTTCATCTTAATAGTCTCTTCCAATCACTATGTAATGCAATGCAATTTTTTGACAGTTTCAATAATATTATCAAAAAAAAACAGTAAAAAATCATGTACCTGAAGATCGAAACGTTTTTCGCTCAATGAAAATGAAAACTTTATGTAATTTGACTGCTTAGTGGGAAGTTGGAGGTGACCTACAATTTTTGGCTGACATACTAGCGCCAATGCGAAACATTTCAAAAATCAAAATCCAGTAGATTTGTTAAATTTCATTTTGTTTTTTTATTTTTGTTTTGCAAAAAACGTTCCGATCTTCAGGTACATAAAAAATCACCGTATTTTATATGTTTCTTTTTTATTTCTTAGAAACGACTGAAACGATCGACTTTAAATTCTAATCAACTCTATAACTCGATAAAATGCGTCCATTGCGGCCTCAAACACTTTAATCGGTTAATTAGTTTAAAAGATATCGACGACGGAAAGTTTACAAAATAACATATTATGTCGTTTTACTCGTATAATTAAAAATATGATGTGCTAAAAGTTTTAGCCTAAAACGTGTTCATAATCATACCAACTCTTCGTCTGTATTGTCTCTCTCGATCACTACATAATGTAATGCATCTAGTTTAAATAATATTATCAACAAAGAAATTGAAAAAACACCTTTTTCAACAATTTTCTCATGTATAATATATATTAACGCTCTGAGTCAAAACTCATGTAAGTCCTTCTATTGATCACTTACGCTGATATCTGCTGGATCCATTTATCACTTGTCCAACAATTTAACACTTGTCCAACAATTACTTTCGAATTTGAAATATTCAAAGTTTAATATAAAACGTAACCTGTTTCAAGTTTGAAGGGCTCATAAAAAACGAATGGATTCAAGAGCTCGAAGAGTTCGAAAATCGAAAATGTATTCACATTAATATTTTCGGACTCCATGAGCTCGAAAACGGCGGGAAATGTTAGGGCCCGCAGAGTCAACCGTTGCCCGGATTTTTTTATTATATTTTACAAATAGAATAAAATTATTTTTAAACAAATGCAGCAATCATAATTATCATAATTATGAAAGTCAAATGGATGTTCAATCTTACCAATTTAGATATTATTTCAAATACAAGTAGATACATAATATTCTTGATACTCAATATATCTATCAAAATAATAAAAAACATTTCACAATGCAATGTTTCAAATATCAGATCAGCCAGATCAGTTGTATTCCAGGTGGAAAAGGCAGAATGAACTCTAGAGTATACATTGAACTATTGGCAAAAAATAGCGAAATCAGAGAATAAAAATGAGAGATATAAAAGGATAAAAGTAAAATCACCTGCATTTTTATAAAAATATATTTTTTCTTTGAATTACTATTAACTTTTAACAATAATTTTTCAGAGCTCTACTAAATTTTTTAAATATATATACTTATATGTATTTATAAAAGATAAAAATACAACAACTATCAAAAATTGTGCATTTTCTTTCATCGACAGTAATACGTTTTCCTAGTTAGATGTTTTAATTGTTAGATGTGATAAATACGTGCTTTTGAATTTGCATGTTAAAATTATCAGTCTACGTGTAACGCTTACAAAATGATGGTAATTTAAAAAAATTTTGAAAAGCATTCCTATTCATTAATTTCACATAAAGTATCAGCAAAAAAGTTCTCACTGTAATTCGAATTTATTTTTTATCTGGGGTATAATGAAATTAATAAAAATGATTCTTTAGCTCATTAACTTTTTTTAACGTGCCTGCGTATGTCTCTAATTCGTGACCATCAGTAAAAAGAGAATAATCACTCAAAATACTTAAGTTGTTCGAAATGTAAATTTAAAAAATTTTTGAATTTAAGCACCCATAACATCATAATGGATGGGTTGGTCCACAGAGAGGATGTCAGTCGCAAGTTCGATAATGACGTTATCTCTAGTCTGCAGCCAATCCGGTATACACACTCGGAATTACCGCATCTATGCGGCCACTGTACAGGCTTGACTTCGACCCACTACTGTACACCAATCAGATTGGCAATGATGAATAGAAACTCACTCGAATATTTGTATGTGTATCAAAACGTACGTTAAATTGTTGTGTACGTAGTGAATTTATAATTAGAGTAATATCTAAACCAAAGTAACGGAATTACTTTGAAATATTATCGGTATTATTTTTTTTATCATTTGATTTTTTATGCTGTTTATATTTATGCTCAATATTGAGATAAATTCCAATGTAATTGAAACATTTATGTAGTAGAAAATTTCATCTGAGTACTTTTTAAGCACGTTTTTCACAATTTCCCAAGCAACAATAGTTCGATTTCAGAATATTGAAGCTGATTTGAAGGATGTTAAAAGAAAAAGACTTTGAAACGAATTATGAACGTCTTATTTGACTCTTATCGCAACTGTTCAAGAATGAGCTCAAGAGATTGAAAATTTTTTCTCTTGGATTTTTTTAGTCTAAATAATGATTAATTTAAAGTTCAAAATCGTCTTAAATTCAGAAGTTCACTGTTAATATAAACCTCTTTAGAATATTTACAGGACAAATTTATTTTATACGGGGCTTATGAATTTGAAGAAACTGCTGAGGTTTATAAATGTATTTTTGATAAAATTGACATGACTTTTATCAATCTGCTGTTCAAAAAACTGAACAGCTTGAGCAAATTCACTTATAGCTTTTATGGTCATTAAAATTTTTTAATTTTGTAAATGTGTGGAATCCCGGTTCTAGAATTTTATCCTAGAAATTAATTAGTTACATAATATCTATAGTTCTTCATTAGTGGAACAGACAATACTCTTTTGTGGCAATTGGAAAAGCGAAAGTTCCAAAAGATCACGAAAAAAATATTTTTTTTAAATATTTTTTTGCATTTTATTAGATTTAAAAAAAAATATCCGTGAATGTAAAATGCTAGAGAATTATCATTTTACAAACAACATTTTTAAGCTTAAACAGTTCTACAACTTTTTTCATAATCTATTCGAACTTCAATAGATAATCAGCGGAAAATTTAAGTTTTAGACTAGTAGAATCAATCGATTGCCAAATTTTTTTGTTTTGTCTATTGGACTTCCCTTGCTTATACTAAAAATATTTATCATTAATATTAACGTTCAGCTTGATTGTTATGAATTGAGATTAAGAGTCAGATTCCTAAATGAAAATCGTAGATATTACTTGTAGTTACAGAGCTGTTGAATAATAGATGAGAGTCTTAGTGATAGACTTAGTCAAAAGCTTTTTGGAACAAGCTTTTATGCAAGTTCACTTGAAATATATAACTTAGTTACCATGTCTGGTACTACGGGTGTAACGTATTTTTATATCTGTACGAATGTACGTATGGGTATTTTTGGCATACTGCATATTGCATATATAGATACACGTGGTCTAGTCTGGTCATTGTTTATACACAGAAAAAAAGGAAATCTTGAAACAAGAAACAAAATGTCTTCGAAATTTTTTTCTTGAACCAAGCGAAATTTCTTACTTTATTGAAGTAAAAAAATTATTTGGATCAAGAAATTATTTCCTTCGCGGAAGACATAATTTTCTTAGTCTAAAAAATAAATTCTTTAAACCAAGAAAAAACTTTCTTGGTTCCAAAAATTTTTTTTTTGGTTCGAGAAGATTTTTTTTTCAATTCAACAAATTTTTTTTTTGGCTGAAAATTGTTACGTTTTTAAGTCAAGAAAAAATATCTTGAGCTGACACGAAAAAGTTTTTGAACCATGAAAAATAATGTCTTAAACCAAGAACAAACTTTCTTGGGCCAAGAAAGTTTGTTCTTGGTTTAAAGCATTATTTTCTCGGGCCAAGAAAGTTTTTTTTTAACTCGAGAAATTTGTTTCTTGTGCAAAGACTGTTACCTTATTGAGTCAAGAAACAATGTCTTGAGCTAAAAAAAAAAGTTTTTGTACTAAGAAAAAAAATTTTTTAAACCAAAAAGAAACTTTCTTGGGCCAAGAATTTTTTTATTTGTCGCAAACAAAAAAAAAATTTTCAGCCAAGAAATTAATTTCTTTAATTAAGCAAATAAATCTATCGAGCTAAAAAATTTTATTTTTTTTTTTGTTTCATTTTTTTAATGAACAATTTTTTTTTTTGTTTAAATATTACAAACAATGCTGTGAAGCAAATAAATACTGTATCAGAAGCATTTATAAGGGATGGGCAAGTTTCGCAATAAGTTAAATATTTAAACAAATTGAGAAAAAACAATTATCGCTTAACCGAGGAATCGAACCCAGATCGATTCGGCGTCACGCGAGAGCTTTACCAACTAAGCCATCCCAGCCTTTGCTAGGCTACGTTTACTTTGCCCACATATACTGAACCACACTGGCTTATGGTCAATCACATTTTTAAATCCTAAACCCAGAATTAATATTACAAATGTTATCGCCAATAATTTAGAAAAATGTTAGTTTTGACATTTTACCAAAATACTGAACGGATTGTATGATTCGTTCATAAATGAATTTCGACATAAATATAAAAAAGTTAAAAAAAAAAAAAACAAATTAAATTACAAAAAAAATTGAGAAATTATTCAATATTATTTAATTACATCAATCAATTAATTTATTATAATAATATAATTTGGTTATTTAATTTTTAATTTATTTAAAATAAAAAGGTGAACTCAAAATCCATTTGCTGCGCTAGTGAGAAAGAGAGAGAGTGGGGAGTATTCATTCCTTCGGGTGCGAAGGAGGGAGCACCTATGAGTGAGAATCCAAGAGAAAACTTTCTTGGCTTGAGACTCTAGTAATCTTGGTTTGAAATTTTTCATGTGATTGGTCAGAGAAAGTACACTATACTCTAACCAAGAGTTTAAATTTCTTAAATCAACTCCCTTTATTTTTAGTTCGAGTTCGTACCGTTTATTGTTTCAAAACATCATAGTTCTTTAATTAAGTGTATAACTTTCTCGAACTAAATATTTTTATTTCTTGGTTTAAGTAAGTAACATACTCAGGTTAAGAAAAATTATTATTAAACTAAAAACTGCAAGTTTTTAAAACAAGTAATTCAATTATTGGACCAAGTATGAAATATGTATTGGCTTAAAAATTTTTTTTCTTAATTGAAGATTTAAAATTCAAGAAATTATTTCACTTCGTTCAAGAAATTTCCGGTTTTCATTCCACTCGCTGAAAAATTTCTTGGTTGAAGAAAAATTTTCTTGAGTCAAGATTTTTTTTTTTCTGTGTATATATTCGGTCTGCAGAATATCGAGATGTCTACGTCACCATTTGCTTGTGACACATGCTGCTCTCTATTGCGTATGAGCTTTGCGCACGTATGTTAGCGCACACTTCCAAGCAACTCTAGGTCGATATGCAATTCAACGGTGTATCTGTATGTAACATATTACACTAAACTACACCAACATACTAGTGTAGCTAATGTAACTGGACTGAGCAGTAGACAATCGTGTCTCTGTACTACATTGTACGTACTCTTGTCTATGCTTTAACTCCTCTATCCTACCCAGTGACACTAACGAGTCACGACACCATTTATTATTTGTCTAACTCATACCAAAAGTTGCGTTCAATAAACTCTTTGTAGTGTAGTATGCTTGATTATCTAGTTGAATTTGATTTTTTTTTTTTTAATTTTTATAAATGTTAGTTTACGTTTATTCGTTGCATCTTCGTTATATTGTACCAAAACTTTCTGTTTTTTGAGCTCAAAATAAAAAAAAACTAATTTTAAAAATTGCATTTTCTGATTGTATAAGCTCAAAAATATTTATTTTTATTGAAAGGATGTAGGAAAAATTATTAAATGAATATAGTAACTATTGGTATGTTAGCATAGAAATAATTTCTATAGTAAACACAGGTATTATACTTGTATTAATCTAAGAATTATTTTTGTGTTAACATAAGAATAATCCCTTTATTAACATAGAAATAATGCCTATAGCTACATAGCAAGTATTCCTGTATCACTATAGAAATCATTCGAATGTTAACATAGAAAAAATTATTTAATCAGTGGTATACTTGGATTAGGACTATTTCTCAATGAATATTCCCTGATTCCCACACGGAAAAAAAATAAATAGTAAATGCAACATGATGCAGTCTTGGTAAATAAACATGATAATCATGTTGCGGTAACATGAGAAAATCATGTGGCAGCAACATGATTTTCATGTAGCCTTAATAGCATAAAATTAAGCTGGAACAACTAAATATTTGTTTTAGAAAAATTATTTATTATCAAGCAACTAGATTTTTTCGGATTTATAATATTGCAGATGAAAATTAGGGAACATTATCAAATTATATCATTTGTAAATGATAATTTTTGCATAAGGGGTTAGGGGTAGTCAGGATTTTCAAAAAATCGATTTTTTGCTTGATTGGTGCTTGATAATAAATAATTTTTCTGGAGCATAAATATTTAGTTGTTGCAGCTTAATTTTATGCTATTAAGGCTACATGAAAATCATGTTGCATCCACATGATTTTCTCATGTTACCGCAACATGATTATCATGTAGCCGAAACATGACAAATCATGTGGATGCAACGTGATTTCATCATGTTTATGTACCAAGACTGCATCATGTTGCATTTACTATTTATTTTTTTCCGTGCAGTATTTTTCACCGATTCATTTTGAAAGAGTATGTTTACATAAAAAAAATTCCTAGGTCAACATAATAATAAATACTATGCTAAAATGGGGAATCACCCGAAGTCATCTTGGGTCGATTCTTTCAAAAGTTATAGACTATTTCTATATAGATACGTACATACATTTATGCATATATATACATAAATACATACAGACATTAGGACAATATCCCAAAGATAAAATAATTTCCATTGACCTCAAAACGTTGATATTTGAAGTGAACTCTATTTTCGAAAATCGGAACAATAAGTTTAATTTTTTGAAAATTTTTAATTTTCTTATCGAGAAGTTGAAAGTAATCATGTCAGATTTATTGTTACGGTATCGGTTTCAAGTTATTTTTATTAATTAAGAATCAACTAAAAAGATTTGAATAGTAATTTTCAGTGAAATTCTATTCCTCAAAAATCCAACATTAATGAAAAAAAATAATTATGTCGATCGCTTATTTTTTTCGAAAGTTATTGTTTACTTATAAATAAATCATTTGACAGTTAAATATAAATGACATAAACATCAATCTCATAATCACGCAACTTAAAGCTTGTCATACTATTATCAGATCAGAAAGAATAATATATAAAATTTATAATATCGAGATACTAAAATAATTGAGCGATAAGTTTAACAAAAATTTTTTTAATTAAATTTCTAATAATAGTTTTATATATTTTAAAAAAATTATATATTTACTTATGTATTTTGTCATTAAAGCAAGAAGAAAAAAAAAGGAAATTACTTGTACTGACTTAAACTAAAAAATATCATTTATTGTTTGATACACTCATCGACTTTAATAATATAATAATTGATAACATAAAACCCAATGATTGTATTTAACAAATTCAAAAAAAATTAATTAACTCGAGCTTTATAATTGTAATCGATTAAAAGAGTCAAGTCTTATTAGAAACTTTTGTTATGTTCTATTTGAAGATCTCTCGGGATTTAAAGTTTATAGTCAAAAGTTTATCACTCGACAATGTTCCTGTTTGGAAACTTTGAACCCTTCAAAAGCAAGCACCATCGCTTTCATAAAACAATAAGATTAAGTAAGGAAACGCAAACGAGGTTCGCAATGTATATAATATGCTAAATTCAAATGCTCATTTCACCTATGCTTCGACAATTCTCATCGAATTGTTCATTTAAGTTAGGTGCCTTATTGCTGATGTTCAGTTTATTCATTCATTAATTGAGTTTCGTATCAAGTAGCAGAGAACTCACACTGTTGGTTCAAAAGCTAATAAGCTAATAACTAATAACTAATTTAATAAATTAATGGCTGTGTATTTTTAGTTTTTAATAATCCACGTTATTAATTAGTTAATGAATTATTTATACATTCACGAAATTTTCAGTTTTATTTATTTTTTGCTTAATAAAGTTCATCATATTTTTGAAGTGAAAAATTTTTTTATTCTTTTTTGATGGTATTTTGTAGGATTTGCATATCAAAGCAATCCTTTTACGTTTGAATGAGGTATATATCACATGGTGTCCAATGTAGTGACGTACTAGTGCACTAAAAAGAATAGTGAACGAAAAGTAATTTGGGATAAAATTTTATAGTAACTATTTATGATCAAAGAGTGATTACTATTACATTACCCTAACACTAGATTAGTCTTATTTTGTTCGTCGCATTTTTGTGTTGCTCTTTATGCTTTGTGTACTAAACTAATTCGTCATTAATGATATATTCATGCCTGAAAATTTCGAATAAGAAAGGTGGTCAAAAATTTAAAAAATTGCTACAATCAGATAAATGTAAATATTCATTATTTATATAAATATATCGCGTTACTAATACCAAAAAGGTGTATCTCAAAATATATTGCCTTTCAGCATTACTATCGTGATTTATTTAGCAACGAATTAAGATTAGAATCAATAACTCCTTACTTAGTTGAGTAATACTAAAAAATGAGACTTTATTACGTGTAAGAGAAAATGATTATGTATAAATGATGGTATTATTTACAATCGATGAATATTTTTTACAATGTGTGAATGAGTAAAGGAGAGATGGAAAAAAAGATTGTGGAATGAGTGGCGTTTTGTCTAGGTATATGATGAATGAGACTCGTCAATTAGGTGTGTATGTGGCGTATACTTCACCTCAGACACGTAGTAGAATAATACACGTTGGTATTATTATCTATTGGAACATATGTAATGATGAGTAACTACGAGAGGCGCTAGTTATCAAGCGCCATCTCTTAGAGTAGAACCAATCGATCATGCATATATATTATAGTGAATGACATAATCAGATTTAGAAGACTAAGTGCTTCAGTTGCCGTTCCATCGACGTTTAATGTTCAATGTCATTTCTCTGCAAGTAGACAGTGGTAGTAATAGAAGTAGCAAGTCGTCGGCTTGTCCTCTTGCTTGGTCTTTTCCAGGATACACAGTGTACTATTATAGCCATAGAGACTACTTGACCTTTGCAGAACAGCACCCTCTTCTATCCTTTCAAAGTTTACTCTCTCCAACACACTGTGATCTTGTTCATTTAATTAACTTGAAAGCCATCGCACCTAGCATAATACAGAATCATCTCCCTTATGTTGTGACCACGCGTAGGTAAATGATGAAAAATGAGAAAGGAGCAGTAATTTGATTGAAGAGCACATAATTATGGTAATTTTTTATAAATTAATTTCATTTTGAAAGTACAGAAGCATAAGTGTATACTTGAATTATTTTTATAATATTTATTACTAAAGACTTTTTTTTTAATTTCCTGACAGATTTTTGAAATTCGAGTTCCCATTAAATTTCACCGTTCTCTGGTTTAAAACAGATTTTAGCTGTTATTGTGTGTGTGTGTGTGTATTTCCGTAAAATAAAAGTTTTGCGGAGAATTTATGTGTATTTTTAGTGACTTCAAAACTACTGTACTCATAGATTCTGGAATCTTATGGGGTCAAAGCTTAAAAAAAACTGCCAAATGGGGCAAGATATTTTAATCGGTTCATTTGTTCAAGAGACATAAAATTCTTGCGAAAATAACTATTTCACGTTGCCTTGAATCAAGTCGTAACTGAACGCTCCAAATAGTTTCAGTATTTATTAAGCTCTTTATCCTGATAAGCTCTTTCAATTGTTATGAGTTTCAATTAAATTGGTTCATTGGTTTAAATTTTTTCCTCGTACTAAAGTGACAGGTTGTAATTTTCATTATGAACAATGCATATGGCGAAAAATACGATCATTAGGGTTAAAGAGAATGTATAATACAGATGTTACTTTTGCTTGGAACATTCGCTTACTTATGGTGTTAGCCTTTATACCATCAGATGAAGTTATATTAGCTTACGATGAAATTGTTACTTATCAGTGATTAATGATGATTTACGATCAAATAATTTGATGAAAGGCTGGCATCATGGATTCAACACTCGAGTCTCTATTTGCCATGCTGCAATCGCTTCATTTATAAATATATTGAAGGATGAACTAACAAACACTGAGATGTGGTGATTACCCAGTTAAATTCAGGACTTGATATAGCTATTAACCGACGTCAAGCTTGTCGTAATTATAATGACCGTTTGAAAACTGTTGTTAGTAAATATGATAGTAACAATCAACTTCAATACTTAAATAACATTGCGAAATTACTTTTAATGTAAAAATATTGACGTTAGAGTTGATTATTGTTAAATTTATTTATTTTCATTTTATTAGTGTTAAATTTTCAAATTTAAACTTTTTTTTTGTATATATTTAAAATATATTTATTTAAAACTTGTGATTATAAAGAATTAATTAAAAATGTAATAATTAAACATGTACATCATTGTACAAAATTAATTGAATTTTATGCCAATACTAAGGATGTTTTAATGACTTTTTTTTAGTAATAATTTCGTGTTCAAGAGTTTGAAGCTTTAGAGATACTTTAGTGAATATTTGGTCCTGAAGATATCTTGTCCAAAGATAAAAACGCGTATTACCGGTTTATTAAATAATGTTGAACAAAAGTTTGAAACATAACTTATATTTTTTACTTTGAGCTCAAAGACAATGGCATTTCGGAACTGGGTTAACCGTTTTCCAAATTTATTGTTATTATTTTTTCATTTCATACAAAAGCTTATTAATTTATTTATTCGACAATAATCCCCCATATTAATTAATACTATTCATGACTTTAACAATTCGAATCCTTTCAATACTAATATATGAAAAATTTTTAAGTTGTATTAATTTTAGAATGAAAATATCCGGTTGACCCAAATCAAAAATTTTATCAAACATTAACTATTTAAATGGAGTAAAAATAAAATTAATCACTCTAGATAGTATCAATCTGTTAATTTTTTATTTCATGTTATGAGATTAAATAGCTTGCATGTTACCATACCCTTAGAGATTTATGTACAGTTTTGTAAGCAAATGATTCAGATCTATTCAAACACATAGCATATACCTACTTGCGGATATTTACATGTATGTGTGTACAATATATAGACGTTATAAAGCCCTGCGTTGACTTCAGTTGTAATCTCATTTCCATTCATCAGATATTCTGTCTGGAAACAATAAAGACATAGATCAGAATATATGTGAAAAACAAATATACGAAAGTAGAAACAAACACAACATAAAAAATATTCTCGTTTATGTATCACTTTTTACAATATCTATAAATAAATATAGAACTCAATGACCGTAATAAAATATTAATTGGAAAAATAAATCAATTTATTTCTTACTCGCATAAAAAATGTATCACTGTATATTTTTAAATTAATTAATTAAATTATTAAAATGATTAAGCAATTTTTTTTAAACACACAGTTGTCATAACAAATAGCATACTAATTGATTGTACACTGTAAAAAAGTGACATAAGTCCACACTACTCCGATGTTAAAGTTCTCGGTGTCAAATTTAACCCCGAAAATGCTGTTGAAATAACACCAGTAGCGGCGTTGAAATTTTTTCTGGTGTAAAAAAAAGCTGTTTTATTTTCGGAGTATCAAAAATCGGATTGTATTTCAAAGATAAAAAAAATTTTTCATTGGTTCAAAAATTAATGATACGACAGATTTACCAACCTATGGAGAAATCCAAAGAATATTCTTAATGCTAATGTTGTTGTATAAAATATGAGAAAAAGATATTTTATGATTCAAGTCTTTCTGGAAACTAAATCAGCGAGAAAAAAAAATAAAATTATGAATGATTAATTTTTAATCTTCAAAACAGTTATTACCTTACGAAAAACATCAAAGTTATAATAAAAACAATAATTATGTTGTTTCTAAATATTTAATTTGATAACTGATCAAAAATCTATACTATTTTTCTGTTTAATAAAAGTGACATTATTTATTTTATTAGGAAATAAAATAGTTTTTATGTCAATTCACGATAATTTCGTAATTTTGAAGAATTATTATTATTTTTTTTTTTCTGCTTTGCAGCTCTTAAAGTATTTATACCCACATCCTCATACTCCGATTAGAGCTAATTTACTCCACATGTACACCGTTTTAACACCAGTTGGATAACTCCGCTAAGTGGCGCCCCTACACCAGTGTGAGTTCATTTAAACACCACTGTTTTTACGGTGTATATATATTATAAATGCAGTTTGATCGATTATTATAGTTTCTTTTTCGTAGGATAAAATGTGATATTACAATAAATTTTTTCTATATAAGAAAGTATACAGTATAATCCTACACGGAAAAAAAAAAAAGGTGCTGCAACAGGATGCAGTCTTGTGGGAGCAACAGGATTATCATGTTACAGCAACAGGACACATCCTGTGGGAGCAACAGGACAAAATCCTGTTGCAGCAACAGGATTTTTATGTGACAGCAACAGGATTTTTCCTGTAGAATAAATAGGATAAGGAACAAGTTTCATGTACTAATTTTTTTGTCCGTATAATGAAATTTCTAAATTTGAAAAAATTTCAATTAAAAAAAAAAACAACTTCGAAAACAAATTTTTATTTTTTCCAAACTTTGGATTTTTTTTTAAATTTGGAAGTTTCATTATACGGACAAAAAAATTAGTACATGAAACTTGTTCCTTATCCTATTCATTCCACATGAAAATCCTGTTGCAGCGCCTATTTTTTTTTCCGTGTATACAAGTTATAGGATGCGATTATTCATGAAGTTTATATAAATAGAATACGATGAATTCTAAAAACGAAATGAAACATTTTAATACATTTGAATATATTTGATTTGTCTTATTTTTATAAAAATTATTAAGCTTTATATTTAACAATTGACGTAAAAATAAAATTATATCTACTTGCATATCTACATCGTATTTTTGACGTGTAGTTTCAAACACGCGATACGTATTTTATATCTGTAATACACACAATTATTTCGAGATTATTATGCTGAATAATGTTTCATAATGATTTTCTCGATTTTCGTTTAATTATAGTAATTTATACATAATTATATTCTACATTTAATATTGTATATTTTACCAAAATTGCAGAATATTTCACAATAATAAATATACTTAGGATAAACTATAATTATATTTACCACATTATGAATCGGAAAAAACAGAATATCCGGTTTCTCGGTTAATTTGGGTTTTCATTAATTTTTTTTATTTGGAAATTAACATTTGGTTGAAAATTATCCATTTATTACATCTTTTTATGTGTGAAAGGCTTTTCAGAATTTCTATGAAGTCGTTACAAATTTCCAATCTATACCCGAATTATTTGTTTATTAGTAAGTATGTACTTATTATAAATATTAATAAAAAACAATGTATTTATTTATAGTTTCGGATGCGTTTCAAAAATAAATACTTATAGGATTCGCAAAACGAGTAATGGAATTTTTCCGTTTTGCTAAATTCTAAATGAATCGATTGTTTTGAAAGAAAAAAAGTTATAAGTCAAATCAAAATATTTATAAATGACATAAAAATTTAACATTATAAAGAATAAAATACCTAGAAATTTTTTCTTTTAAATATATGAAAACTCAATATCACAATAACTTTGTATTCGTTTTATTTGCATTCGACTGAGAAACCGAGAATATTCTACATTTCTCTCGAAATATCATCGAATGCAAAACTGTACAGCCACTGCGGTAGAGATAGAAATAAAAGTATGTTAGGTAGAGATATCTATATATACATATATATTGCGTGGGAGTATGGTCTCGCAAGCATCCTAGGTATTGACATTTGAGAGTCAGAGACAAAGTTATGGTTGAGTTGCTTTGATGAGAAACCATTGATTTTTACCCTATTGTCTGTATATTTTCCCTCTATTTATTTTTTGTTTTTGCTTATGTCCATCATTCGTTACTTTAGTTAAGAGTTTTAGTACACTTTAATATTCACACTTGTAGTTTTGTAAACTATTATTCAACGCATGCACGGTTATCCTGTTTTATTATGCGTGTAAAGCGAACCCTAGGTGGCCATTTATCGACCGGTTTACTATAATAAAAGAGGCAATGCAGAATTCTAGGTTTTCCACCAGCGTGGCATAATTAGCTCATAATGACGCTCTTTGGAAGCTATTATTGAATACTTTCTTACATATTCAAATTTTGCAATTTGTTGTCAATATTTAATATTAATTTATGGTTCTTACAAAATATTTTTACGACCAAATTTTTAATGTTTAATCAAAGCAAATTAGTTATACTATAATGCACTATTCGATGTACTATAATGCAAAGCCAACAGTACTTATTCTTTACAGTAAAATATTTTACATTAGAACAATATCTAGAGATTATACTCAAAGTATAGCTGCAGTAGAAAGGTTAAAAAAAATATAAGTGTAGAGAACGAATTAAGATGAACGGGGGCAGAGAGTCACTAAACTCACTTTTCCAGGCCACACGTTTGTCTTGAACGGCGTTCGATGCGGAAGTAGTTCAAGTTTCTCAGACGTAGTTGGCCGACCGTAACTCAAACCTTACTACTATGTGAGATTGACGTTTGCAAATAAAAAAAATTAAAACAGAAAAGTAAGTTTTCAAAATCTCATATAACTGGATTAACTATTTTTTTCTTTTTTTAAATTTCTTTACAGACGAGCACTATATGCTCGTACAATATAAAGCAATTTTACCATTTGAAAGTCAGTAAATAAAATTTATAGCTTCGACCACTATTCACTAGTATTTTCACTATATATATATATATATATATATATATATATATATATATATATATATATATATATATATATATATATACAGCAAAGCTTACTTGATACGATTCATCGCATGTTGATGGTAAAAGGGTCATGTCCGGTCAACGCTGAAAGTCTTGACAACTAGTTTTCATGGTAAAATATATCATGTTATTATCTGTATTTTTTCACAGTACACTTAAATACCATGCATAACTATATATGTCTAACAATGATACTATTTTATAGGAATTTCTCTTATTAAGGTACTTGAAAAATTGATGATTTCATATGAGCTCAAAAAAAAATGCGAAAATACTTTTCTACGTATAAGATTATTGATAAAATAAAAACAGACAATAAAAAACGATAAATCTTTCATAGGGTAAAGCCGAGTCTAATAAGATGTAAAATGTTACAAAAGTTTTTGCTGCTTACGAGTTTAAAAAGAATAGAATTAGATCAATTTTTAGAGTAACTAAACTTGTATTTGATTTTAATATTAAAAATTAATTGATCTATAAACAATAAAAAAAAATTATTGAAATCGAATATATTCTGATTTTAATTTTTATGACAAAGAAGTTTATTTATTATCATTCAATAAATGAATCAATATTTGACTGAGATAGAGACAAAATTTTCTCCATTTTGAAGATTAGAAATTATTTGGAAACTCAAATTTTTTTAGTGCGTTGAATTATACCGTAGAGGGTGAGCAAGCATTAAAAAATGGCAGCTCCCTTATGAATTGACAGTTGGAGGTTGAAGTACGCACTGTTATAAACGTAAATAAACAATCGAGTATGTTTATTTTGATTTCAGTGAAAAGTATAAGAATTATAATTAAGTGTATAATCAAAAAGCTGTTAAATGACTTTTACATACGCGATGGTAACTATTACCATCGCGGTATTGGCTCCGTGCGCTTACGTATACTACTATAGAAGTAAATGTGTATTGTGTATACGTATTGAAGTTCCGATCCTCCAGAAGTTCCGATCCTCCTTGTTGGTGGCGCTGTCATTATGCATGTATACGTCTCACACTGATGATTTAATAGTATTAGTATTTTCGTGCACGGAGCCAATAGTAAACATTGTTACCGAAAATTATAAATGTTGCTATCTGTGATGTAAGTGATTACTATTATTAGTGAGAGTGATTATTATTCGGGGATATAGGTTTTTAATAGCATTATTGTATAAAATTCTAAAATTGCTATACAGTATGGTAACTATTAAAAATCCTCGATGAGAATCATTACCATAAAATTCTCGGTGTATACTAATATTTCAACGAAAAATATTAAAAGTTAAAATAAAAAATACTAATTTTTTGGAATGACCCAGGATTACTCGAAATTGCAGAGTAATTTTCAATAAAAAATTCTTTCTGTGTAGATATGAACAATTTTCAATAAAAATTCAATGTATATGTGAAATGTTGTATTTAGTTCAGATATAGTTATCTGATCAGATCTTACGAGATATACGCAGATCTAACCATATATAAACAGTGGTTGGTCAGATATAATGAGATCTGATCATGTCTAAATATTAGATCTGCCAAGATATAATTTTATCTGATAATATATAATTATATCTAGTCAGATCTAAATCATTTTCCCCATGTAGACAATTCAGAGAAAAGTAATGTATTGTATCCATTAATTACATTTTATTTATTAAAAAAAATCAGTTGAAAATTGACTCAATTGATGAACGAAACAGATCAGTTAAGTCAGGTGTAAGTGCACTGAAGATATATAAAAATAAAAAAAAAATCACAAATAATAGACAGAGTTCATCCATTGATATCACGGATATCAATCGATTCACTGAAAAAAATATAACAAGAAATTTTATTTTTATTTTTTGTCTTTCTCACGCGATTTCTTTCGGTCATGAAAGGTAAAAGGAGTCTCACTGGCATGAACGACTAGCTTGGAAAAATAAACTCCTGAACGCGCTCATCCGAAGCTCACATCGATAAAAAAAATATAAAGAAAAAAAATAGGATACATATTGCTGATCTAAGCTTTTCAGCTTTTAGGATTTTCATATTTATATTATTTTTTTAAATCTTACTGAAAGATTTGGGAAATATAGAACAGAATAAAACTCGATTATTTTTAATTTTTTTTTTTTCATTTTATGACTTATTCAAATATTCAAATTCACCAAGTGATATTTGTCTTATAATTATATATTTTATTTTTAACTGCTACTTATCTTTACTAATAATTTTTTTTTTTATTTCGGAGTGCTAGTGTCGCATTTTAATTTTTGTGGAATCTAATTACTCTTATCGATTCTCATAACACCCGTTTACATCTCGATAATCAATCTTCATTGATACACTAATTTAGCGAGTCATATGGTAAACGGTAATCATGAATTTGAGTGGTCCAGTAGATAAGTAATTCAGTTAAAGTTAAACTAACTAGTGTCAATTTCTGACCGAGTAATTTCCATCTTTCGAGTTTATTGTTCACCATCACTTAATAGGCAAACTACTTTTTTTTTTTTTAATGAACATTAATTTAATCATAGATTTTCATAAAGATTATCATAATCATTACATTTTATTAAATTATTATAAAGCTAAAATAAGTACGCGATGTATTTAAGTAGAAGAATCCCTTTACAGACATACGTTCTTTTAAACCAAAATGAAATGGATTTTAAAGTACGTAAAGTTGTGGTGTATTTGACTCAATTGAAACCACGTTCTCTCAAAGTTTTCTTTTCATCAAGTGTATATTTAGCCAACTCGATTTCTCGACCCATTAACAGCCACTAAACGTGTACCTGAAGATCGGAACGTTTTTAGCGGATCGAAAAGAAAAAATCTGCTGGATGACTAGATTTCTGAAATATTTCGCATGTAGATGCTGGTTGTCAGCCGAAAATCTTAGGCCACCACTAACCTCCGGAACGACCCCTTAAGCAGTCAAATTACATTAATTTTTTTTCATTTTCGTTGCGTGAAAAACGTTCCGATTTTCAGGTACATCACTAAAACCGGTTAATTCATTTTAAATTTTTGTCAGTCTCAATAATTTATTTTTATATGACCATTACCAATGGCTACGGTTTTTAGAGATTAAGGATCTGCACTCTTAGTGCTCGGATCCATACAAGAAATTCTATAATCTGTAACGTCATGGAATATAAATTAAAAGACGGGTAGAGATACTTTCTTATAGGGCAAGATAAATATGAGAATATTAAGTAAAGTATAAATCACAAGTAAATCCTGAGTAAATTATAAAGATGCAAGTAATCGCTTTGATTAATTTAGTCCATGTGTGATTTACTAGATCCAAAATGAAGTTCAATATTGAGGCATCTAGAACAGTCCTTATACTCAACCTACTATGCTCTGTCGTGTTGTACACAGAAAAAAAAGTTAACTTGAGTCAAGAAAATATTTTTGAAGACAAACGTTTTCGGAAACCAAGTCAAGATTTTCTTGAGCCAAGAGAATTTGTCTTGGTTAAAAAAAATTCGTCTTGGTCGGAAAAGATTTCTACTTTATCTGAGAAAATTTAGGTCTCCAAAAAAATTTTCTTGAATCAAGAATATTTACCTTCAGTCAAGAATTTTTTTTTTTCTGTGTACGTCATCTCTTGACCAACAGTAACGGACCAATCGGTAATTTATAAATTACCCATGATCTGGGAATGAGTGAAGTTGATAAAATATGAAAAATGTAGTAGACTGAAAAGGAGGACTGGACACTTTACTTTATCTCAATGTATAAGACAAAGTTTTTCATCATGTTACAGATAAATTTATCGGAAATTTATTAGCATCATTTACTATTTGAGAAGTTTTTTATAAATGATTCGTCCTCTTTTTACTGAATATTGAAACAGAAAGGATAATTTTATGTTAAAACGATCATATAACTCAGTAACAAAAAATTATTCAAACTTTGCAAACTTTTTTTTTCTTATTGTCAAAAGTTTTATCTTTTTATAGCTGCTGACAGTTTTTAGTCGCTATTTATTCCTAAAAGTAGTAGCTCAAAGACAAAGAAAAATTCAATAATTTTTTTCTGTCCTCGCTTTTCGAATTGTAATTCTCCACACTGAGAAAAAAATTTCCTTCTGACAACTAAATTTTAGTTATGACAAGAAAATGATTTGATTGTCCATTGCCAATCATATATTTGGTTGTTTTAACTAAATCTTTTGTAATCCACCAATAAAACAAATTATTAGAAACTATAAAATATTCAGTAAAGATAATTACGCGTTTAGTAGCAAGCATAAAATCAAATTGATTACCTGTAGAGTTTATAAAGGAGTCATAATGAAATGTATGAGTGATCATTCTAGAGAATGAGTTATTAGTAATAATTAAATATTATTTTGAAATGACAGAATATTTATTCAACAGTTCAATAAATGCATATTTAGAAAAATAATTTATTTCCTTCACAAGTACTTTTTTTCATACTATGAAAAAAATTTTCAGGAAAAATATTAATATTAAACATTAATGTCATAGTGTATTACAGTATACCCCTATATTACTATCAAAAGTTTTCAGCGGATAACTCGTCCCATAAATGCTTCAAGCTCGGAATATAAAAACTCTGAAATAAGTATCTTACCAGGGACACCACAAGTGGTGGGCGCGATCTAGTGGCGAGCACCGAACTACTCCAGCTGCTGCTGCCTAACACCATAACTTTTAAATCAATAATCATTAGGTTCAAATATATATTTATTAACCTCGAACAAATATATATTTTTATTCTGAATGAATATATTCTTTTGTGTCTAATTAATATTTATTAGAGTTAATATAATAATATTTGGCTATAATATTTGGATTTGTTGGCTCTACATAAAATGGTTTAGTTGTCCATTAAATAAATATTTTCTCAACTCTACCAAATGATTTTATTATCTTAGAGAGAGATTAACATATTAATGCCAACCAAATAGAGTCTATTAAATCGTTTGTTAAAAATGATAAAATAGATTATATTGACGTAATAAAATTTAGTTGCCCCAAATAAATTTTAGTTTAATAGAATTCAACAAAACCAATTTAATTGTCCAAAGAGAAATTTTTTCTCAGTGCAGGTAACTTTTTTTTGCCAAACGATGGAGCAGCTTAGAGTGAAGGTTTACTACTTCCAAATGATTTTCATAGTTTCAAAACGATTACTTTAATCCAAGTTAACTTACCAGAATTTATAATTGTTTTTTTTTTCTTTTTCTTTAAATGAATGGCCATTTAATTTTTTAACGAGTGTAGATAAAATTTTATGTCAAGTTGCCTGGAATATTTTTTTATAAATATAATAAAAGTTGTAAAAGAAGTACTCAAATATAGACAACATGATAAAGTAACTTTTCCAATAAATAAAATATCGACAAGAGTAAACTTTCTCAGCTGAAATAAGAGAAAAAAGTTTTAAAAGTGTCTTCTTACAAGTTAGCTTTGAGTTCATATTCATACGGCTATGCTCTGTAATTCTAGCGCAGTTTTTTTCATGAAATTATAAAAGTTGATAATACTTTGATCATGGAAAAAATTATGCATAAAATAAATTTAATAACTTTTTTTTATTAGATAAACAGATAACAAAAAAAAAGTATTTATAAGAAGCAATTATCTCTAAGATCCTTTGAGTGGTTGTTAAAATAATTAATTTATTTTAATTTTATCATTTTTTCTACTCAGTCAACAAAGTAGACATTTACAACAAGTAAAAAAACTCTGCTTCATACTAACAAGTTAATTTAGCAACAAAAAAAAATTATTGAATGTAGGCGTAGTATGTAGGAGTATATTTAAAATTAAAACAATTGTCTTCTCAAATAATATTAAATGTTGAAAATTGTATTTTTATATTTTTTCATACACTTCTGTATCCCTTATCAATATTACTGCCTCCGGAAATTGACCGGTGAACACTTGAATATACCCGTATATATATATATATATATATATATATATATATATATATATATATATATATATATATATATATATATATATATATACAATTCTCTCGATGGTGCTATCGCCTACCATTAATTGCCGATCGATGATGTGAAAATACCGCTTTGCTGACATAGAATCGTAATTGGATATAAGAGCCCAATAGAGATATATAAATTTTCGTTAATTAAACGATCATATTTTATAATTTAAAAAATAAAATTTTAGATACCATTAAAACAAAAACGAAAGTATAAAATATTAATTTTGATTATTTTTAAAAATAATCACTACTCCAAAATCCACATAAAATGTTTTTAATATTTTCAGTTATTTATCTTTGCTTCATTTTTTATTATTGTAGTTAATATACACAAGCACAATAACTCGAGGCTATTGTTTATTTTGTGGAATTTATTTTTCATGTATGTAATGTAGTAATGAAAATAATAATATTTGACGTTAGTGGTATATTTTTTATAAAAAAAAAGAAGTATATGAGTTCAAATAAATTATAATTTTTTTTTCTTTACATAAAATATTTTTAATAAAAAAATATAAATATACAATGTTTACTCTATAGATTAAAGATTAACTACTCCTACATAAAATAAATTTCATCCCCAGTAAACCCAATCTAAGACTGTTGTATACTTTTTTTTTTTTTTTTCAATATTCTTAGAGACACCCACTCATTCATTTGATTCAATAAAAAATAAAGTGTAAGATTGAAAGAAAAGCAAATATTAAGAACACATATTTTTTTCTTATTGTCGTATAAATATGACAAAAAATTTATAAATCATCTGACTTTTTCGACATAATTAATTATAATTATAATCATGATTCAATTCAATATCATGAAATATCTATATGTCTCAAAAATAATAATTTAGTAATTTTTTTAAACTCAATTTTTTTTTTTTGAGTAGATCACAAGAGTTTTTCTTTTCTCTACCTACTTACTGAACGCACTTGACCTAGTTACTGAAAGTATTTTTTTGTTCCTTTTTAAAGAGCTATTTTTACACATAAGTCAATAGGAAATGCCGAGTTATATTTTAAACCAACCTTATTCAGATTATCTAAAATAACATTGTGATTAATTAAATTCGATTCCTGTTTTACCTTAATTTAAAAAAGCAAATTTACAAATCCTCGGAATTGAGTATTTTTACTGAAAAATATTTTTAATTTATTTAATTCCATCGTTTTTGTTCGTTTTACTAATATTTTTTTTGTTTTGTTTAACGTGCTCATGCTCTTGAAATGCTTTCGTACTTTGCACCCTTGTAGCTGCATACGCTTCATTCTACCCACCTATTCGGATAGGGAGTTACAGCTGGGAGCATTACGAGAATGCAGCAGGGAAGGATTCCAGGAGATCCACCGTCATATATTAAATCCTCTTAACGTAGTTCAAAATAGATTAAAAGCATTTCCATTATCAAAATTATTTAATTGAAAAATTATTAAATCACAATAAAATGTTTTATTTCAGATATGTAAAAAGTCAGTTATTTTGTGTAGAAAACTACGTACATATATTTTATCGATTGTTTTTATAATCAAATTTTTCTCTTCCATAGTAATGAAAAAAGAAAAAAAAAAACCTGGAAAATGGTTGAATCTGCGCATCAGCGCTAAAATTTCTTGATGTTTCCGAGCTCAAATACGTGATTACTTAGACTTATTCGAGCTCCCAGAGCTCCCAAATCATCAGTATTGCACAACTCAATTGCGAAACAATGAGATGCGTTCTACTAACGCCTACTCAATCCCAGCTGATTCAATCAAGTGGAAAACATATTTTCACTCATGTAATAATGCTCAACCAGAATGAAATTTGTATAATTTGAAATATGAATTATTAATAATAAAATGAACGCAATTTCAAGTCAATTTTTGAATAATAATGATTGAAAAAACAAACAATTGTAAAAAAAACCTATGGTCTCCCTCAATATGTACTGATGTTGGTAAACACAATAGCTTCAAATATATTCAACCGATTGATCTATTTTTTTTTATTTTTATAAATGAATTCTTAACTAAAAGAACCGTTTTTAAAATCATTATCCAAATCGTTAGGTTTAATTAGAATTCATAAAAAGTTAAAACTGCAATTCAGAAAAAAAATTTAGCTATCATATATTATTATTATTATTGTTATCAATTTTTTTTTTTTCGAATGAGCAAGCGAATTGTATACTTCTGGATTTTCCAATTTTTTACGATTCATTGGAAGTCAAAAGAAGTTTTACTAACCAAAACATGAGTTTTTCGTTGTTGTTGAATATTTGAAATCGAAATCATATTTATGCTATTATTTTTTTTTTCAAGCAAACATCACTTTAAAAATAGTCAGAATGTTTTTCTAGAACATCAGAACGTCGACATATAATGAAAACTCGATTTTCGAAAATCGGACTGACACCACAATAAATTCTCAATTTTTTCGAAAAATTTAAATTTTCTTAACCTGTCGTTGAAAATATAGATTATTAATAATAAATACATATTTTGTCTTTCATGATCGTTCTGATCAGGTCAAGACCTGGTCTGGCCCTATGGTTACCCCCAAGGCTTGGGAGTAACAAAATAAACCATAGGGCCTAGACTCGGACCTAGTCTGGTCCCATGGTCACTTCCCAAGGCTTGGCAAATTACAACTGGCCCAAGACTCGGCCAATTGATACCATTGGCGATTCCTTCCTGGGGAGAATTAGTTCATTATGTTACACTAAGAAAACAGTTTATTTTATTCAAATATTAATGATATTAATAAACTTTATTCGGTTGAAATAAATACAGATTAGGTACATTCAAATATGGGATTTATTTGTATGAAACAAACCTTATTTGGCTTAAATAAATTGTTCTCTGAGTGTAATTTTACTAAAAAAATATTAAAATTCATAAAATAAATAACAATAATATAAGGATCTAAAATTTTTGGAAAGAATATAAATCGAGTTAATTTAAAATAAAGTGGTTGTTTAAAAAACAATTTTAATGCACATAAAATTTTACCTATTTTTATTTTTATGTATGCAATATTAATTAGTGAATACTTGAAAACTTGCGGTATTGGGTTTACGATCGATTTGTAGGACTACACGTCAGTTATATTATTGAATACTCTATGTCTGGTGCACGCATGACTAAAACCTTCAGTTATTGACATATCTCTGTAATAGTTAATTAACATCAGTTATTGATACGAGTGGGCTCGGTGAGAAACAATTAAAAACAATAGTTTAACATTTTTTGACAGTATAAATTTATCTTTTCACAAAATTTGCATACTGTACAATAAAATAAATCGTTCAAATAAAGTTCTTTGAGAAATTTTTTAAATTATGTTTCTCCTTTTTCTTCTTTTTCACTGTTAAGGAGTAAAAGTTTTTGTTAAATTGTGAACTAGGTAAGACAGTTTGCGAGATATTGCGCAAAAGTTTTGTTCGTAACCGATTAAAAAGTACGACAAACTTTGCCATTTACAAATTAAAACTCAAATTTTTCGCTCTGTCAATACTACTTTGTTTATAAATTTTATAATTGAATTATTGTACATAAGTTCTTAACTGTAATTAATAAAGATTTTTAAAAAAATATCAATCAAAAATGAAGATTGAGCTGTACGAGAAGAAAATTTACGTACCATATCGTACGTTCGTGTTTAGAGGACAATGACCGACTTGATCCAATGAGAATACTGGGTTTTATTGTTTGTTAAAACACATTTTATTCGAATACTCGAGAATAGCCGAGTTTCTCTCGAACGTATTGCGCCATCTGGCAACAATCCATAATGTTTCCTTTTTTTATATTCCTTCTTAGTTTTATGCATTCATTATATTATGAACAAACCCTTCTCTTTATTTTTATACCTCTTGTTCCTTTACTCTTACTTCTTCTTTCTTTCTTATTGTTCCATCATCTCATTTTTCTATTCTCGTTATCATTTTCGTACTTGAATTATTTTCACAGCATCTTTGAATTATCATTAATTGTTGACTCTGTTTTAAAATTTTATAACTGAATAAATAGATTTATACATATCGCTCTTAAAAATTTCATGGAAACTTAAAATAAATCTCTGAATTATTAAGAACTTAAAATCCATTTGAAAGTTATATTTATTTTACTTCGTGAAATTTTAATGAAAGCTACATTGTATTAAATTTGCGCAGTGAACACAGATCAAATTTGGAGTGAAATTCACCCCAAAGGAGAATTTATTTTCACATTAAAAGTCTATATCGCAGTGGATGTGGATTGAAATAAAACCCATATAACTCCGAAGTCACTACACTAAAAAAACTCCCTATTTACTCCGTATGCCGAAGAACTTATTCACAATATCACATTTATCAGTAATATTCAGATCTTGATTCTCGATATAAATCCAAATGAAAAAATTTTTGTCGTCAAATTTTAATTGTTATTTTCAACGTTTTGCCTTTAAAAATTTTAGAAATTTAATTTTTCATATTGTATGATTATAAAAAGAACATGTCTTAGAATTGAATGTCTCTAAAAAAACTATCATTTTTCCAAGAAGGATTTTTAACTTTTTTATACCAGGTTCATAATTTTTTTTTAGATTTATCTCTTGTAAAAAAATGAACAGAATTTTTTCATGAATATTTTGTTTTTTAATCAACAGATATGCTCTAATTTGTAAAAAAAATACTAATTTACAAGATATACATTTCCAATCAGGATCATCACATCGCCACATAGAAATTAATCATTCCTATCGTCGAGAAACTAGGGCATTCCATTGATGGAAAATTTAATTATTGCATAAATTGTTTGTTAAATTTTATTACAGAATGAAACAGAACAATGCAACACGAATTCTTTTTAAATAACCTATACATGCGTAGTATATGTTATATACATTGCATAGCACATAAGCATGTTCATCAACATTTGGTCTGTAGATCATTCGAATTTTTTATTCACAATAGAATCTACCGTTGGCAAATTGTGGTAAAATTAAGTTAAATATTTTTTATGTAGGCAAATGTGTGACATATTCGTCATGTCGTGGGGTGAATTATAAAATGAAGAGAGTAAAAGAGAAGATAAGAAGTGTAAAAAAGAGAATAAAGTGATTACATTGAATTAAATTGCGAATCTGACAAAAGCAATTAATGGAATAAGTAATAAAATTATAGTTTATACTCAATACTTTTTTAACTTCCCGCCATGAAAATCGAAGATTTTCGGAAAATTCGGGAAGTTATTGTTTTCACCTAGATTTCGGAAAATCGAGTTTTCATCAGATGTCGACGTTTTGAAGTCCTCCCAGGAAAAAAATGTAGATCTTTTCTGATCAAATTAGATCAGCTCAGATCAAATTTGATCATAATTTATACTGAACCAAGATCAGAGTAAATCTGATTTAATCTGTTCAGATCAAACTAGATCTGATCAGATATGACATTTTTCTTTGGGGAAAAATAGTCCAGATCTACCCTGATCAAATCTAATCAAGTCAGATCAACCTGGATCAAGCTATATCAACCTAGATCTAGTCAGATCAAAATAGATCAACATTGATTAAACGATCAATTTATGAAGTAAATATAAAGAGATCTAATTGGAACTGTACGGATCAAACCAGATCTGAGCTGATATAACTTTTTCTCGGGAAAAAAAGTTAAGATCTGATCAGATTAGATCTGTACAGATTATAAAGAAATATTTCTTCACATTATATTATAATTATAACATCAACTAGCTGAATTTTGACACATTCACCTAAATTTTGATAATTCTAAAAAGTAAATAAATTTGTTTGTTTATTCAGCTAATAATTTTTTTGTTTACCTTGATCTGTTTAGATCCAAGCAGATCTGTTCTGATCAGAGATCTAATTTGATCTAAACAGATCTGGCCAAAATGCAGATCTGTACAGATCTGAAACATCAGATCTAATTTGATCTGAATAGATCTGTGTGTGTGTGTGTGTGTGTGTGTGTGTGTGTGTGTGTGTGTGTGTGTGTGTGTGTGTGTGTGTGTGTGTGTGTGTAAACTCTCGATAACTTTTTAACTGATCAACCGATTTAAATGGTTCTTGCGGCAATCGAAAGAGCTTATTAGCTATCAACTTTCATGTGGGCTTCAGATCATTCGATCGAATGGACTCTAAAATAATTAAGAAATACGAAAAAATGATTTGTTTTTAGCTTTCTTTTAATTTCTTAAAAACGACCTGATCAATCGATTCCAAAATCGAATCAGCTCTAAAACTCCATAAAACGCGTCGATTGCCGCAAGAACCATCTCAATCGGTTGATTTTTTCGAGAGATATTGTTGGAGGAAAAAATGGTAAAAAACGGTTTATTTCGAATTCGAATATGTCTGAAACGAATCGATCGATCAATGTCAAAATTGAATCAGCGTTAAAGCGTAAAAAATCGCGTCGATTATTGCATGAACCAATTCAATCTGTTAATTTATTAGAGAGATATCGTTGGCAAAAGAAATGTTAAAAACGATTCATTTCGAATGTCTTCAAGACGACTGAACTGATGAATTGTTACGTATCAGCTCTCTCCTATATAATTTAAATTTGTCTCGTTAGCTTTATTACAATTGTGCATTCGGCTACAGAATTCGCACTAACTTGGATCAGGTCATTGTAAACTACGTAATTCATGTTCCCGGGGAAGGTTTAAAGAGCGCAGGCGTCAATTATAGAGGGTGTTTCACCAGGGTATAAAAAAACTCGGTCTCTTCCTCTTTCATCGGCCAGACATTATCCTGGAAG
Organism: Microplitis mediator; assembly: GCF_029852145.1. Taxonomy (NCBI): domain Eukaryota; kingdom Metazoa; phylum Arthropoda; class Insecta; order Hymenoptera; family Braconidae; genus Microplitis; species Microplitis mediator. Next base: position 8,443,149 of record NC_079970.1, on the reverse strand, counting down.
GGCTTTCGTCGACAGGACACCACTCAGAGAGGACCTTTTTTCCATCGAGCTTAGAATCCCCAACTTCAGTCGACATCTGTAGAGAACATTTTTGGGTTGCGGTGCAATTCACCAAATATCACGATAACATCGGTCTTATCACAGTCATTTTGGATACATGAGGTGGATCCTTCAATTAATTATTCCTAGTGATCAGGAAACAGGTGGATACCCGACCCTGACAGTTTCATCACAAGTTAGCATGATTAGTTGACTCAGAACCAAAAGCTGGGCTGACTGCTAATAATAAAAAAATCTCTTGGTGGTGCTCAACATGTAACCCTTGCCAGTCGCCATTGTGATCGTGACTTGTAGGTGTGGGTCACCTTAGCACATCAAAAAGTCCGCGATAATAAGATACCTTATAATATATGATGTATTATTAAATGTTTCAAAAATTATAACAAATCCTCACCTTTACTGTCTCTTTTAATCACTGCATAATTTATTGTGATCGGTCCGTTAGTTTAGAATCTATCGTCAACAAAACATTAAAAAATTTACTGTTCTCGGAATTTTTTCCGGATATCACATTTCGAGGTTATGGTCTAATTTATAACTCCTTTCGCTTGTTATTGTGATTACTTACATTTAGTTTTGCCCAAATGTATGCCATTTCTTAGGAATAATTTATTATACAACTTTATAATTATAAATTTCTGTCATTTAATTAATGCAAAGTCGTATTTAATCATACATGCTCATACACGACCATTCATTCCCAGTCATGCATGATTGAATATGGCTTTGCATGAATCATTCGTAATCAAGCATAAATTTGCATGCTCATGTATGATCATACAAAGCCATTCTCAGTCATATATGCTTATGCGTCACCATGCTTTGTCCGTCAAGCGTAGTTATGCATGATTTAATTGGACTTTGTGTTATATCATGCGTGATTATTATTCGCCGTCAAACGTAATCGTGTATAAACGTGCATGACTCACGATGACTTTGCATGAATCATACGTGATCAAGCATAACTTTATATGGATCATGCATGCTTATGTACAATCATGCAAAGCAATACTCAGTCATGTATGACCATTATTTTTTCGCAAATCATTATTATTCATGTTCATGCATGATTGAGTATGGTTCTGCGAGATCAGGCATGGTCATGTATGGTCATATAAAATCATGCTGAGTCATACAAGTTCATATCTGAACGTTCATTACCCTTCATACATGGCCAGGCATGATCAGGCATGGGCTTTCCATGAATCATGCATGCTCATGCATAATTTTTTATGATTCATGCATGCATATGTATGATTGTGCATGCTCATACAAGCCTTTGCATGAATCATGCTTGATCGTGCATGATTCATGCATGATCCATGCTTGGCCTTGCCTGAATCATGCATGGTGATTTTTTCCCGTGAATGCACAAAATCTTAATTTTTTTGTGACTTAATGATTTGCGATTTTTTAAAATTTTGTTGTTCAATGGAATACATTACTTTTTTTGGGCTCGAAGAGCTCAAAAAAAAAGTGCATTCAAGAGTATCTTCGAGCTTGAAAATGTATTCACAATAATTTTTTCGAGCTCAAGGAGCTCCGAAGGGGAGTGAATAAATAACAAATCAACCACTCCAGTTTCACTTTACGTGTTCACTACTCACTTACAGTGGGGTTTTTGAGTATTTAAACAAATGATTAACTATTTGTTTAATTCACTTTAAAGTTTATTGTGCACTATATTTTGAAAAACTCATTTGAATTCCGTAAAAACCATTCAATTTTGACAATTTGTGCAGAAAATAAACTTTTACATATAGTTTTTTTTTTTTCTTAATTTGAAAAGCGAAAAGTTTTGAAACCGAATACATCTTCATGATAAACATAAAAAATGATTTAAAATCATAAATACTCAAGTGAGCATTGTTTTTAAGTTTCAAGGTGATTACAAAAATTTTATTGTTTCCAAAAAATTGCAAATTTGAAGAGTAATTAGTTAAAACATTGCGACTAATTTATTCGAAGTTAGTTCTAGATCGTATCTGAGACAAAAACATTAAACTCACAATAGGTTTCAGAGTACATATCGGATATTGAACTATGAAATACAGCAATCAGCTATAAGTTAAAACGCCAATACAAGGAAAAGTAAACGATCAAATCCGATAAGTAGAATTGAAAAATATATCTATAGATAAAACGATTGGATGTACATTGTCTGAGGGGGTGTCAATCGAGAAACCAATTGAGAGTAAAATAAAATAATCTTTTTGTTATTTTTCAATTTCAACTGATATCTAATTCACTTGATTTGCTTACTAAACTTATAAAATAATTAATTTGTAATATTTATGATAAAAAAAAATTTCTATTTATTTATTTTTGTTTGTTATATTTATTTTTATTCATTTTCTTTATGTCAAATAAATGAATGAAAATAGGAAGAATAAAAAAAAACAAAGTCGAGGTTGAAAAATGTGTATGGAGAAAAAAGAAGACGATGGAAGCAGGATAACTGAGTGACGCTGCAGGCTAGAATCCTGCGCACTACTAATTGCTACCATTGTATATAGCCTTGAGATAATAAAAGCGTGCTTTTTTGTTTGTTTTATTTCTCTTTCTCATTAACTTGTATGAACCACCGCTGTAGCAACTACTACTACCAATTTCAAAATATCTCCACATGCTTTACACATAGGTACGCGTGAATATGATGCCACTCATGTGACAAATTTCTATCAGCAATATATAATTAACCTGGTAATAGCTAGATTACTCTCCGTAACGTAACTTTAATGTAAAATGTAATTTCATTTTAAAGTCTGAAAATGGATTTTTACACTATTTCTTCTACACTACTATACATTATGTTTTATCACGTTATTATTAATAACTAATTTTCGGCTGACAAGGAAAGCTTACAAATTATCTTCCACTAAGTTTTCGAAATTACTGAATGCTTTTCAGTTATTTAAATTCAAACGTCAACACGATTAAAAAAAATCGCACTTTTATCGTTTTTGATAGATTATAAAAATCAAAATAGTAGACTTTTTGACTCGAAAGTATTTCGATGATGACCATAGCATAAGAAACAAAATCATATCCTTATTCAAGTAAAAACCACCTATTAACATTATTTTTTCTTGATTAAAGAATTTTATCAAAAATTCAGCTAAATATTTTTAAGCACAAAACGAACGATATTAATTGGTAATTGGCTTTTGACTAAGTATATAAATTTTTTTAATGTTCTGATTATCATAAATAATTAACTTTTAGTTAGAAAATCGACTATTTTCAATTTAATGATTAATATAATTGTCAATACACATGCTCGAGCTCTTTAAGCTCGAGAATACCTTCGAACACTTTTGAATTTTCGAACTCGAAAAAAGTTGGGTTTCGTATTAATCTCTGAGAATTCGAGAACTAAAATATAATCAATGAGGATAGTTTTTTAACGTTTTGTTCACGATTACACTTGATAAATTCAATGTTTTGGGTCAGAAATTAATAGTAATGATCAACCCTGGCGGTTTTGAATCACTTTGGAAATACGGTGGAATCACGGTGGATCCACGGTGGTTACACGGTGGGCCTTTTTTCATTTTATCACCGTGGAATCAGGGTGGGTACACCGTGTAACCACCCTGATTTCACGGTGGTAACACGGTGTACCCACCCTGATTCCACGGTGATAAAATGGCACAAACCCACCGTGTAACCACCCTGGATCCACCGTGATTCCACCGTGTTTCCACTCCCAGGGTGTTTCCCGGCTGTTTTCAGGGTGATTCAAAACCGCCAGGGAAGGTGGAAAGTTAAATTTTTAAAAGCTAAAATTCTAAAATTCTATACTAGTCTAGGTTATCTCAAAGTTCAGCGACAACATTCATTATACTTTTGATAGAGTAGACTATACAAATATTGTCAATGAACTTTCAGCCTCTGGCACCGTCTATTTAGCATGAAATAGATTCATTTTGTATTTTCTCTTCTAACTTTGACTTCCAACTGAAAACTCAGCTTTAATAAATAGTTTAGTACAATTATACTTAATTGTTTATTCTTCAATTTTAACCATTAATTAAGTAGTATATAATCTGATAGTACAATTTTTTCACGCAACTTGGCTTTTGTTTATAAGTAGTTCCAATAAATTGAAGACGTGTCTAGAAACAGAAAGAAGCTATGAATAGGGAGAGATTGCAGACCAAGTACACTTAACCAACTCTTCTTTCATGACCTCTTATGTGTCAGAGACACAAGACCATGCATCAATGTGACTAAAAGGCAGGGCTGTAAACTCCATTACTCCATTGAAAAAAAAATTGTTTTATGAAAGGAACTATTCATTCTGTACATAAGTACTTATATTTACATATAGATTTTTTTTAATTTATAAAGTATATATCTATATTTTTATTTTTTTTTTCTGGTAAAAATGTGAAATAATAAAAATTTCTCAATACGATATTCCTTATACATTATTTAAACTTTTTTTAAAATTATTTTATAATAGCAAAATACTATAGATTTCTGTAATTTCATAAAACATGGTTTGTTCGTTTATTCATTGATTCACAATAAATTTGTAGCTTGTCTTTATTGAAAGTAAAATGATTATAATTTAAATTTAATCTTTTATGCAAAATGAAATTTCTTTAGAATTAAAAGTGAGAAAAGCCATTAAAATTAAACTTTTTTTTTATAAACATAAAAGATTTTTTTTCTCATATTTCGGATTATGACAACGGATTACGAAGATAAGTGTATATCTAGATGCCAGAAAAAAGAATAATCACAAATTTGTGGTTTGTTTCAGCTCTGACTGGTGATTGGAATCCGAATAGGGTCTGAGATTGAGATTAAACTAAGAGGATGAGCTGGGTAGTAACAACCCTAGGGGTTGCTTTAGCCATTGTAGTCATCGCTGGAGCAGCTTTTGCTTTTTACCGGAGGCTAGTGTTATTCCTTTTTTCATTTTCGATTCTTCATTTATTTTCTTTCCACTCAATTTTTGTAAATTTTTAGCTCTGTCCATCAAATAATTATAGTACTCGTTGTATTTAATTTAAATAATATTAATATTTCGATCAATATGTAAATAAAAAACGTTGAATATTATAAATAATACATTAATTGCACAGATATTGTATAAATTGGAAATGGGGTACGCGTAACATCTGGAGTGTGTGCGAAGAATGGAGACAGAGATTGTCTTGGTTATGGGCTCCACGAGAAGAGAAGGTACCACCACAAGCTTTATCATCACAAACTACATTTTTCATCTCCTGTAGGAAAGGATGTAATTGAAATGCCATACCTCTACAATTTCTAGGTAGGACTGGTGAAAGCTCAGCATCCAACCGCCCAGACGATTCCGGGACTTTATCGACAGTCTGGTAATACGTCTCAGCATCTTTTACACAGCGATAGTGATCTTCGGTTGGATGCTCAAGGAGCTTTTACACGGTAAGTATTCTAGGAAATTGCTAATGTCGTACATCATTTTTATTTAATTTACCTTATTTTTCGTGTCAATTAATCAATACATTAATTATTATCAATGATTATTGATAGAGAATAAACAATAATAAATATAATGTAATCAATTATTATTTTTAAATACTAAAATACATTTTAAAATTGAATTACTTTAGCCACAAACAAACAAATGGATTTTATTCCAGTTGATCGTCAAAGTAAAAGGAAGACCACGGGAAGAGTATACCGTGACTCTCGTGGGTGTGATAGACTGTCTATCCCATTGTCTATCTTACGGCTGAAAATAGTTTATTATTTTTAGATAGTAGAATACTATAAATATGATGATGGAAATTTATCTTGAAAATAATTTGCAAAAGGGAAATGGTTATTAATTAATTTTAATTAATTTTTTCTCTCTTACAATATACCAAGTGCACTCTATATATATGTTATTGCTACATTTTATTTATATGTTTGATAGATTTGAAGCAGTAGATCGAGATCTTCATCCTCCCTTGGGAGTCAATTCAAGTATGATACCACCTCAACCATTGAGACCAGCACCCCAACCAAGACCAACTGCACGGCCTAGACCTTCTCCATTGCAAACGCACAATGCAGCAGAGTATTTACGAATGCAAGAATCAGGACCTGGCCCTTTGACACCACCACCAGTACCACGACCTACAGGTCCTCATAATCGAAATGATCGAAACATGGCACCATCTGTTTTTGTATTTCAAAATGAAGTTCCAAAAACGTATAGTCAGCAAAGTAAACAATCTATTAATGGGTTGAATTCATTACACTTCAATTCACATACTAAATCTGTACCTGAGAGTATTCAAACGACAGCTTATTCTGTCAATAATCAATCAGATGTTAAGTTGAGCTTTGAATCTCATTGTGATAGCTTAGATAACTTAGAAGAAAGAATCAAAGATACATATTTCAGTAGAATTAATCGAGAGGCTCCATATAGACCTTATGATCTTATTGAAGACACGGCTAAGCTAAAATATGGAGTTCCATCTTCTCAGCTCAATGAACGTGGCATAAAAAAAAACTCTGAAAATCTTCGATCTATTTCAAGTTATCCTGATTACAAGACTTCGACTCAAAAACAACAACAACAACAGCAGCAGCAGCAACAAGAACAACAAGTACAACAACAGCAGCAGTTGCAGCAACAACAACAACAACAACAGCAGCAGCAACAACAAAAACTTCAACAAGTACAACAACAGCAGCAGCTGCAGCAACAAAAACAGCAACAACAACAGCAACAACAGCAGCAGCTGCAGCAGCAACATCAACAACAACAAACACAACAACAACAGCAGCAGCAACAACAACAACACCAAATACGGCAACACGTAAGAAACGACTCGAGGGGGTCATTTAGCAGTTTCAATTTTGCCAACTCCAATTCAACAACTCAAACAATTATGGAGTCGATATATGGATCCGAAACAATTTCAAAGTTACTCCAAAATTCACAGATTTATCCACATAATCTTGGAGAAAAGGATGAAATGATGCAAAGTATTGAAATGACGCCATTTAGAAATGCAAATATATTCTCAGATGATCTTAATTATGGCATTCATGGAAATTCTAAAATCCAGGGCCTGCAGAGAGTATCACAGTATATACAGAGCTTGCCAGATGTTCCTATTTATGATTCGTTGAGTGATCAAACACATGATGACCTTACAGAAGACGATGGAGTCCTCACACCGGGTGATACTGATACGCCAAGTCCTGTTCCTCCACCAGCACCACCAGATCCATCAAATCACGATTCACATCGAAAAAGTAGTCCTACTACTGGCGAAAGAATATTCAGTGCTCTTAGATCTGTTACTTCTCAAAGTTATATCGATGCGTCAGAATTTTACAAGTAAGATATCTTCATTTTTAATCTTACTGTGAGATTTTTTTTGTTTTGATGTTTTTTAGACAAAATTTTAACTATTGCTAATCATGGAAATTCATATTATTCAATTGACAGTTCCGTGCTTTCATCAGCTCAGCAAGTTCCAACGCTATCTTTTCCTACAATTAGGCGATCGAGTCTTCAGTTAGAAAAAAGTGGTACAGTAAATGGTATACAAGATGAGGTTTCGAATCTCTACATCAATGGTGAATCCGCGGCGATTGGTATTGATTGCTCGAGGCGAACATCCGACCTTTACAGTCCCGAGCTTAATTTGGAAGCTCACCGGACCGCACAAGAGGTAAAATACTCGATTGGCTGGTCACACATGAGTGCTATTACCCCATATCCCTTACAAAAAACTCTCCATAAATGGAACAAAGTGCATACAAGTTGTTAAAATTTTTTAATTACTATTATGCATCGTGAAAACGATACGTCTTGTACTTTCTACTTTGTTTTGTGTTATTAGTTATTTTTTTATGAATGAGTTTCAGCCAATATAGGTTTTTGTTATTCATTTTTTGTACTGCCATTTTATCTCAATTAAATATCTATCTATTTTGTGCTCAAATAATATTTGAATAGTTTTAGGAAACAAAGCTTTAAACGACAATCGTTGAAGCCTATATAAATCCAGTTTCAACCATTTTAATAATCATCGACTCGCTTAACTAATCAATAAGCGGAGAAAGGTTATTCAGAAGTTTATCATTTAAAATTTGAAACCCTATCAAAAAAATTCATACGGGAATCTAACCTAGATTCCTATGAGGGTTCCCACATGACATTTTCGGATGGATTCCTACACACTGAAAAAAAAAAGTAGTAATACTTCCCATCTTAACGAAGTAACTATTCCCATCTTTACATTTTAATGATTCTTATTCTTTTATGCTAACTTTTCCTATCGACGATATTCTAATCTGTGATGATGATCGTTACTATCTCAGAAGACAAAATGAAAAAAATTTTCAGACATAAGAAATATTACTATCTAGGTGATAGCTACTGCTATCAACAATAGTAAATATTACTATACGAAAAACGAATAGTTAACATAGAAGCATGATAATGATTATCACATACCCTATTGCAAGGTACATATGGTTTCCTATAGAAATCCAGCATAGATCTCGGTACAGATTCTCATATGGGTTCCTATGGGAACCCACACTGAGTCAGCCCATGGGAGTCTGCACCTTGTCAAAATCCACATGGGAATCTTGTATGGATTAGGAATTAGGAAAATTAACAAAAAGCGTCACGTTGTTGATACAAATACCATTAAAAGCATATGTGTTTCCATAAACTTTCCTGATGGAGTACAATACCTTTGTACGATTCCTAATTGAGTGTTTTATTAAAATTATTTGTAATTTTTATAAAGATATAATACTTCTTGACTTAGTTAATAAATCAATAACTTATTACGAATACTGATAAAAAGAGCATCTATTAATTAATTTTTTATTAAAAATTATCCTGCCAATAGAATATTAATCTGTTTTTTTTTATTCATATACGCGTATCAATAGACGATACTCATAGAAATCCAGATTCCTATATAAATTTCCCACAAAGTAATCTATATATCCAAGTGCCTATGTCGAGTTCCTATGTGGAAATCCAGGTACCTACAATTTCCTATGTGGATTTCCCACATGGGAATCCAGATACCCATGGTTTCCTACATGGATTTTTATATAAATCCATACGCTCCTATAACAATTCCCAAAGATTCTCGCATAAATCCACACTTTCCTATATGGATTCTTACGGGTTCCCCTGCGATCTCACATGGTTTTTTTTGTTTTTTTCTAGGGAAATCTTTGTTAAATTAATTTGGCTCTATACTTTAAGTATAGCAACATTTTTAAAGATAAAATCAATTTCAAAGCAAAAGCTTTATTGACTATAATAGTTATTATTAAATCTTTGGAACCAAATTAAAACACAGATTTAAGGTGACATATTTAATGAAATATCAACATGTGTTAAGTAGATAATACAAGCAAAATCGCTCTCTCTCTCTACTTAAGAAAAAAAATCCCCAATTTTTTGCTTTAAGTTTACACTAGTCTGGTGACGCCCCTTTTATTCAAAAATGAATGTTTGTACGACGTGACAAAAGCCATTCGTACTTTCCCCCTTCCGCTTTCTTATTTGTTTACTCTTTGGTTGTAGGTATACAACAGCCTTCAGGATCCCCCGGCATCGCCGCTGCTTTTAAAAGACCTCAGCCAGGAGCCCTATCCCTACATGTCTGATCCAAGTTTTACGAGAACCTCAGAGGTATTATTTAACGAGTATTATATGAATTTCGAGAGACATAAATATATTTTTCGAGCTTTTTAACTTTTTTTTTCTTTCATTTGTTAGGATATATTTAATAGCTTGGAACAGAGAAGGAAGAGTATGGAAAGACTTAACGGGCTTCATGAATACGCTGAGATGGAAGGCATTGATAATGTAAGGTAGGCACAATTTTACTTGTTTGATTATTAAACCGGAATTGTTATGGAAATCCCTTAATGCTAATTAAAATCCGACATATTTAATATAATAAAGTCTTTTTTATTTGTTTTTTAGAAGACGTAGCAGTCAAGATCTCTATAATGCTCTTGAAGAAGTACAGTTGCAGAGAAGATTATCACAAGTAAGTTAAATTAAATTTTTTGATTATTATTATGACTCGAAATATATATTACGTTACTTTTTTATCAAATTTTTAGCAATTAATTGAAGATTCATATGGATATTCAAACATGGATGTCGAAGGAATAAGTTCGAATAGCCGACGTAGTTCACAGGGACCTGAGCCTGAACCTCCACCTGATGAAACAAACTTAAAGAGAGCGATAAGTTGTGAAAGTGTTTGCTCAGATACTAGTGTAATACTTGGAGATCTTGAAGAAGTTGCTGTTGTTGGGCTCATTTGCGTTGGTCTTGAGTACGAACGTTGGGGTGGACGTGGAGCTGATATCGAGGGTGATCTTGTCGTTAGTGTTCTTGAAGCGAGAGACCTCATTGCTCCTGATGGACGACCTGCTCAAGACACTCTTGCCAGGTAAAAAAAAAAACACATTGTATATCTTTACACTGTAAAAAAAGCGGTGTGAAAATGGACTCATTTTAACACTGGTGCGGTGATAAAATGAACTCACATCGCTGTAGAGGTGCTACTTAGCATGATTCAAACGGTTTTAAAAAGGTTGTACATACAAAGTAAATTAACTCTGATCGGAGTATAAGGGTGTGAGTGTGTGTTATAAGATCTACAAAACAGAAAAAAAAAACAATAGTAATATTTCCTCAAAATTACAAAATTATCGTGAATTGAGAAAAAAATAATTTTAAGCCGAAAATTTAACCGGTTAACTCCAATCAACTTAGCTAATGAGCGCTGGATTAAAATAATTAATTAAATTTTTTAATAATTTGCCACCCAATGTTAGGAGGCAAGTAGGAATAATCGAATTAAATAAAATTTTAAGCTGAAGAAGCAATTGTAATATAAATACATAAAACAATTTTAAAATAAAATAATTACAATTTATAAGATTTTTGAGTTAAAAGTATAACTTTGTTTATAATTTTAACTTAGTTAATCACTAAGTCCTTCAGTGATATCTCTATTTTGATAGAAAAATATTAATAGATCCGCATTTTCTAACAACAAACTGTTTTTTAGCAGAAACAATATTTCCTGCTGTTGTAAAAACTCGCTCTGATGGCAAAATCAATGTTTAAATGGCTAAATATTGTCTATGTTTAAATTTTAAACAATTTTTTTAATGCGTAACGAGCGTTATCTGAAGTTTTGAGAGAATGGCAACTTTTGAAAATAAATCAACAAGATATTCAACTAAGTGTCAACAAGATATCAATAACAATAAAAATGAGCAAGTCATTCTTCTAGAAGATAATCTTCTGCTCTGATGAAATTCAAGACGTCACCAATTCCCATCGTTGACTAGATTTGTAAGACAATATTCTGCTACTCCAGCATCAGATTTGATTATTCCTACTTGTCTCCTAACATTGAATGGCAAATTAATAAAAAATTAAATTAATTTTTTAACCATTTTAACCCTTAGCTAATTCGCTAAGTTGATTTGAGTTAATTGGTCAAATCAGCTTTGATGAGCTACCTCATTAACCTGGTTAACTTTTTTAACCGGTTAGGCGGGATTAGATGTACAGCCTTCGTATAAATACTAAGAAGTAATTGAAAATAACTTTAAAAAATTACAACTATTAACAATATTGATGGAAATTCTCTAATCGACAATAGAAACCACTGTATGCTTGAAGTGTGCAGTAATATTTATGTCAAAAGTATTGCTTATAATAAATAAATTAAGTTATTTAACATTAAATTTTTGTAAAATATTGTAGAGTATGCCTTCTGCCGGATAGACAAACACATGTACAAACCAGACTTTATAGAGGATCACCTTCACCAAGTTATCAGGAAAAATTTTTATTTCCCCTCGATGGAGGTCCGATAGGACGGACTATATTAGTAGAAGTGGGTATTACTGAAATCCAATCAAATTAATAAAATAATATTTAAGTTTGTTGATAAATTAACTAGTTTACTTTTGTCATCATTATGTAGATATTTTCTGTTGAAATTAATATGGGTGGCGGAGCCTTTCTTATTGGTGAAGCATCATTAAAATTAGGACCAGCGGTAAGACCACCAGCAACAACGTGGCTGCCTCTTGTTTCTCCAGCTCTTCCAGTTCCTCATTTAGGAGAACTCATGTTTTCATTAAGCTATTTACCAACTGCCGAAAGGCTTACCTTAGTTGTTGTCAAAGCGAGAAATCTACATACAAATAATCCAGTACCAGGAGATTTATTTGTTAAAGTAAACCAAATATTTTCTTACTGTCAATAAATTTATTTAAATCATAATCCTTTGTATTATTATTGATAAATTCAATTACTAATTTATATGTACATTTTTTAAGGTATACCTGCTACAACAAGGAAAGAAAATGCATAAGAAAAAAACTTCAACCAAACGAGGTGAGAAAAGTCCAACTTTTAATGAAGCCATGATTTTTAACGTGCCTGCTCATACTTTGCAGGTAATATAATTTATTGCATTCACATTGATTTTATTCCTCTTGATAATTTATTATTCATCAATCATCATAAATTATTTTATCATATTTATTAAAATAAAATAATATGAAATTTATTGAATTACAGACAATTCAATTGAGACTGACGGTAGCTGAGTTAAATTCCGATCCTACAACAAATACCAAAGCATATTCTGTGGGTCACGTAATCATAGGTTCTAATGCGACGGGAAAATCATTAACACACTGGAGACAAATGTTGGCTGCTCTCAGACGTCCAGTTGCAATGTGGCATCCATTGAGAAAATAATTTTATTTAATAATATTGTTATTAATTATTGAATTAAGAATGAAAGTAATGCAACAAACTCTAATGAATTTCAATTCGGGATAAGTAATTTTATTGTTTTTTAATCCATGTGTATTTTTATTGCGAAAAAAAAAACATTGTTCGATAAGTAAAAATTTAATATCAGCCTGAATATATACTTTTATTGTCATTCGATGATTCATTTAATTAAAATCATTAATTCATACTTCTGTAACAAATATCAATAATTCATCGTTGCAGAACAAATCATAATATTTTTAGTAATTTAAATTATTTTTACTTTTACTACTAAAAAAGTTATTTAAGATAGTACTGTTAGTTTTAGAATTAATGTTCAGAATTTATAAATGATATTAAAAGAATACAATTCAATTTGTTTATGAGCTTCAGATCCAGTAAATTATGATAAAACTTGTGATTTCTCACAAGGCTCAATACCAAAGGTATGAAATTACAAATTTTATTGGTTCACTGTAGCTCGTGAAAAATTCAATTAGATCTTTTTCTTACCATAATCTACTAATATGCCGCATTTCATTAAATTCAGAGTAGTCAATCTAAACTAACAGTACTACCTCAAATATCATGTTGCAGTACTTTGATATTTACTGTTTTACAGACCGAGCATAACTCCATGAGAATTATTAATGAAATTATTAATGATGATAATAATTATTCACAACCTGTGTAAAAAATTATCGTTCCAAAAACGTTCATGACAATGAACCTCCATCCCTAGTGGCAATATTGATCAATTCTGGAGCAAATCTTGAGCAAGTCAAGGAGAATACGGCGAAATATTATATCTATATATACTGTGATTTCAAGATCGTGACTAAGATAGCTACTAAAGATTGAGGCAATTCTGAACTTCAAGTTGAACATTTTTGGATCTTTAAAAAAGGAAAAACAATTTGATTTGACAATTTTTTGGGTTTGAAGAACATTAAAAAAAAAAAGAATTAATTAGGAATCATGAACATTTGCAACTAATACCAGAATTATTCAGGTATTGGGCAAAAAAATACAAATGGTTTGGAAATATTTATAAACATTTTTTTTTACTTTTATTAGAACTTTTTGGGAAAGTCAGTTTTTTTTACTTTTTGAATTTTCCAAAAATAGTCCAAAAAATGAGCTTATTATAAACTCATCAAATTATCAATTCAAATCCATTTTGCTTAAAAAATTTAAAAAAAAACCCGTAAGAAGAGTCCACTCTAGTTGAAAATTTTGCACACTTCTAACTATTTTGAAGTTCCAAAAATATTTAACTCAAAATAAAGGGGTAAAATCATAGGGAGGTTAACAGTAATTCAAAAATTAGAAGTTAATTTAGACCATGAATTGGACGTTTCGTCCCTTTATTGAGACTTCTTCAGCAACTAAAACAAGTGATTATAAATAATTTACAAAATTATATAATTAAACAAATAAACAATTGATGTTGCAATCCCATGGTAGAAAATAACCAATCACAAATATGATCACATCTTACCTTGATCATATAAACTCTATCGTCTACTACATGTTTTTGAGACATACGTCATCTTGTTTAATGATATAAAAATTATCATTTTCCACTGCCCACCTCCCTATGATTTTACCACTTTATTAAGTTGATCTGGACATTATGTTAAATGAATATGTTCAACTCAAAGTTCAGAATTGTCTCAATTTTGGAAGTTCGCTGTCAGGAACGTTTTTGGAACAAAATTTTTTACACGGGAAGATCAATTAATCAATATGAGTAAAAAATTGAAATATATAAGCCTACCAAATATTATTGAAAAATAATAAAAAAAAAAAAAGATAATAAATAAATTATTGCTAGTATTTATTGAAGCATTTATTATGTTTGATTTTTTGAGGAAAAAAAAACAAAAAAAAAAAAAAAATAAATAAAATAAAACAAAATCAAAATTATTTGATTGCGCTGCTAAATATTGCAATGTATAACAATTAATAAGGCGATAATCGTTAATAAACTTGAAATAATAAAATAAGATACTTGTTAGATGCCAAAGAATGGAGTGTAAACATATATGACAATTGTAAAATAACAAAAAAAAAAATTAATTTTTCCATTCAATGTTTATTGTTTAGAAGAGACCATGATGTCATGAATGTTGTTGTTTCCAAAGGAATGTTAACGTTTGTACAGAGTTTATTAGCCATGCATAAAATATGCAAATTTTTTCTAATTCACGATATAAACTCAAACTACTTCCATAATTTATTCCAGATTTATAACATTACACTTGTTATATTGCATAGCCATTAATCATTTAGAAAAAATAAAAAAAAAAGTTCTTATTTTTTTAAAATCGTAATGATGCAACAATTTAAGCACTAATTAACATTAAAATTTGATTTGCCTAGTATTATATTGTAACCAATAAAACTTTCGAACTATTTACTTATTATACTAAAAAATTTTTGACAAAAATGTAAACGGTTACTGTTTATCCTCTTTATAATAATGAAAAGAAACAAAAAAATTAATTTAGGCAGCCTTATCAGTGTCATATTTTAATTATAACATCTATACATGTGACTTTTATACCTCAAAGTACGATATAAATTTTGTTCGTATGCTATTAAAACTATTATCTGTATTATATTCAGTATCTCACCATGTGTATGCTCAGGCATATTAGTTATTAATAAATATTACTTTTAATTTGTATTCAGAAACAAAATTTTTTCAACATAAAAATAAATCATAAATGATGAGAGATAATTTAGTCAACATTTACTTCTTCAAAAGGATGAATTTTGTTTCTTTTACTGTCAAGTAATTTATTGTGTATTTAAAGCACAAAGGTCTTTTAATGGTCCTAAAATTTTTTTTTACAGTAAAAGAAATGTTTTCATTCAAATATATGATAAATTTGAAAAACTTGAATCGTTTTCATTATTTAAATAACATTGTTGAATTTATTCGCAAAATAAATAATCATTCAGTGGTCAATAATAGAATCACTCGAACATTATCTACTAATTTTTAATTATAACGCAGATAATAGTATATGAATATGGGATCTTAAATATTATAATACTAATTCAAAAACATAATATTTATATAGTATGTATAAATTATAAAACATTTTTTACATTTACTATTACTTCAACTACTACAACTACAATTAATTATAATTACTATTACTTCTACTACTACTACTACTATTACGATTATTATCAATATTAAAAAACTTTATTACCCAAATACTATAAAGTTATATACTTCTCATTACCAAACTTCGCTCACTTTTTTATCGCCTATACTCTGAGGCTAAAATACTAATGAATAAATCTCACATAAATCGCATTAAAATATAATTCCCTTCAAGTAATAAAATACTCAAATATTCAGATAATTATCTATTCGCGAAATATATATATATAAATATTTATATATATTACATAGATAGATATTAGGATACAATTTTCTGAAAACTGCTGCAATTATAACCGCAGTGGGATATCTGAGCAGTCTTGAAAAAATGAAAGGCAGACGTTAGGACTATCGGTTAATTGCGGCAATTTTCAGAAAATTCTGTCGCAAGATCATCCGTTATTAATACTTATGTATTATAATGCTTTTTATTTGCGAATTTTTCCTCTTTCTTACCCTATATGAAAATTTCATTGTAGACGAAAAAAATAAATTCTCTCAAAGTTTAAACCTTTACTTTTAATGTTAAGAGCTCGCGATTTATTTTTGAAATTTTCCCATTTAAAAAGCATGGGAACATTATTTTTAAAAAAAGTGGATGTATATTTATGCACGTGCGTCAGAAGTTATACTTCTTTGGCATGGCTAAAAAAATTTCATTACACATGCAAATAACATGTATATTTATGTTGAAAAATGATCATACTTTTTATTAAAGTTAGAAAAAAAGCAAACTTTAAAAAAGATCAACTAATCCATAGTTCGAGTTGCCGAATTAAATCGTAAATATGATAATTTTATGCAATGTAAAAAATTTTAAGATTTCTTGTATTATTCATCCAGCACTCATTAATTATACGATCTTATCACCATATATTACAATTTTTAGTGTAATATGAATATCGAACGATCATATAAAAAAAAAAAAAAATTACAAGGATTAAAATCATAAACAAATACATAGTTAGAAATTTATTATCAGATGACTCATTTTACCCCTCTTTCTTTTAGTTTTTATACTCGAACCAATATCACTGTGTAATTTACGGTGTAATACCTGAATTAAATTAAATAATTAGTAAATATCAGATAAACAATACAAGAAATCTCAAAATTTTTTAGTTTCTTTAAAATCATTATTTTGACGGTTTTATTGAGCAACTTAAACTATGATAAATTTGAACTTTTTTATCATTGGTTTTATTATCTACATTTCATAAAAAGTACACTGTAAAAAGAGCGGTGTTAAAAATGGACTCATTTTAACTCCGCCCGGTGTTAAAATAAAATTACACCGGTGTAGGAGGAGTAATTCATCGGTGTTAAAAATACCGGTGTTAAATCGGGGTAACCGGTGTAAAAGCGGAGTAAAATCGGTGTAAAAGCGGGGTAACAGGTGTAAAAAACGGAGTAATATCGGTGTAAAAGCGGGGTAACCGGTGTAAAAGCGGAGTAATACCGGTGTAAAAGCGGGGTAAATTGCGTCCGCTTGGAGTACTAACTTTAAAGATTATAAAACACAAAAAATGTCAGTTCTCTATGATAATTAATAAAGAATATTATTTATTAACAAGTACAGTGATCGAGTAAGTAAAAATATTCACAAAGTAAAATATTTTAACATCGGTAAAGAATATCTACATCGGCGGCGGCGTTATTTTAACACCGGTCTAGAATATTTACACCGGCAGCGATGTTATTTTAACACCGGAGAATTTTTTTTAACACCGGTACAGAATATTTACACCGGCAGCGGCGTTATTTTCACACCGCTTTCGGGGGTAAATTTAACACCGATAATTTTAACACCTACACCGATTGGACTTACCCCGGTGATTTTTTACAGTGTATGAACATTAATCTTACACGGCAGTATATTAGTTTTATTTGAGTTTAAAATTAAAACAGTCAAAGAAACCAATGTATTTTATTTTTCAATTTTCGATCATTTTGGGAGTCGGGTTAACGTTATCGGATTACGCTTAACAAAAATTATTTTTTTCTAAGTATATATACACACAATTACTTATGTCAATGAAATGTGTTTTAATTTTCTTATTAGATTAATTGATTTTCGTTTGATTTTAAATATAACAACTTGTTATGTTGTAAACCTCGTGTTTGAAGGTTTGTAGATAACTAGATGGTAGACGATGCGCGCATGCTCAGTGGGTATACCGCTATTACCATATCCAGATTCTGGGCCTCTTCTGAGTTATTTTAGTCGGTACAGAAAAAAATACATTTAATTATTTTAGACAGCTAACTCCATAATGTCCAATTTTCGTTAGCGATGCGTACGCACTTTCGTTACTTATTCAAATTTTACTTTCAACGCGCCAAATGAAGTATAAATTCAAAAAAAAAAAAAAAAAAATTCACACTCAGCCGAGTTTTTAATAATCAACACTTTTTTAGGCTTCTATTTGTTGGCCAAATTTTGAAATTTGTAAGTATAACTTGTCAAATTGCTAATAAAATTTTTTTTTGAATAAGTCGATAGCTTGAATAACAGCAGCAAACAATGGTTTTCGGTTAGAATTGGGATTATTGAAGTTTGAAGTCTTATAACTTTAAAACCATTGGAAATGCAGTTATGTCACACCAGACAACTTCAAGAAGGGATTTGACACCTATAAAACGAACCCAAAAACGAGTCGATTAATAAAAAATTTGCGAGGGATATTTCTTAAGATAACGAATGCTTTTTGAATAGGAAAACTTCGAAAATAGATCACGAGCTTTTGAAATTTAAATTAATAGCTCATACTTTATGAGAATTTTTTTTTTATATTGTCTACAATAAAATTTTTATATAGAGTATAAAGAAAATATATTCGCAAAGAAAAAAAAGCACCCTAATATACATATATACACTTTAAAAAAATAATTCAATGAAGTATTATAAAAAAAAGTTTCAATAACGAACCGACAAAAATATAAATAAATACCATCTTCATGTAAAATTCTGTATAAAACTTTGTAAACTGAAAATGACATTGTATTGAGCACTGTTGTAAGTAAGCACAAATCATTAACCCAAATACCTTCAAACGCAGACAATTCCTAGCAGTGTTGTTTTGTTTCAATAAATTTTTTAAATAATCTATAAGCATTTATAATATAATAATCAGTAAACAATTTATTGATCGAATGAGCTGAATATTATATAGAGCTGTTGATTTTGATTGAAAGCTTTTAAGGCTTCAATAATTTATTGATTGAAAAATATAGCACAGTGGAGTATGTTTAAACAGATGGAGAATAATAATACAAGTAAAATGATGAAGATTTAAAAAAAAAAACATAAAAAACGAGATAAGAATGATGACAATAATAGAGCTGAGCAACTCGATTATCAAATTTGGTTTTATTCATTTCAATTGATGTTGAAAAATTTTTTTTTACAGCAGTTCTTAACTTTAACACATACAGAAAACATGTGGAATTGGATACCATAATTAAAACAATTAGCGTATGTCATATAATTTTAAAAAATGCTACTATTCAATCAATTGGTATTAATAATAATTATTGATATTGTAATAAGTGAAAAATTTTATTTCAAAATGAGTTGCAAAGCAAAGCTGCCGTATGAATGCATGATTCATAATTTAAGAAAGAGATATTATATAACATTTAAATTGTTTGATATTTTTGTTACGCCTCTCTGTGATATGATATGGGCACATTCACAATACCCTGTACATTAAATGCATTGATCTTTGTAATCTATAACGACGATATTTAAATAAAAACATCTTATTGAGAATAAAAAATAATTAAAATAATAAAATGTTACATGCTGAGATAATTTAACAGAATACATAATTTATTAAAATGAGAGAGAAAAATATTTCTTTCTCTCTTATTGAAAACTTTTCATACACAACTATATACTATGGAAATTATGGCTGGAAAAATATAGATTAAAATGAAATAAGAAAGGTAGAACGAATTTAATAATCCATACAAATTAATTCCAAAAATATATTATGATAACGTAATTACCATTCATCAATTGTATTTTATTGTAAAACATAAGAGTTTTCAAAATTAAATCAATAATAATAATACTAATAAAGACATCATGAAAAAATAATTATAGAAATGCAGAAATATGCAATCCGTTATAAGATTCATAATATAGATTATTATTGATAATGGATTAATGCATATTAAATTAAAGGCAAGACTCATATATATAAGTACATTACTATTGATTGCTGTAAAAACCGTCATTGCTAATCATTGTTACGGTTCTATTTACACAGTTCGTTTACTAATGATGATATTCTGAAAAAATATATTTAAATTAAAGACTGAGACGTTTTGTTTTAACTCTTATTTGTCTATAAAACCTAAACTTTCATTATTTTCATTTTACAATCCAAAAGTGAATTTATGATAGGCTATTTTTTTCTTTCCGATTGAATGTCGTGGGTAAATGACTTCATAGTGACCGATACAATCACAAATTAAGACTACTACATGTTTTTCAAGACATCCTTTCTATCATTAACGAAAAAAAAAAAAAACTATGATTCGTAGATCATTCGATGTCATCCACATTTCTTTTACTGTGTATTTCCATATTGAGTCTTAATATTTTAAGAATAAATTACACAATTTAAGTAAACGATTTGATAATCTGGAAGAAATCAGTGTTTTTCTATTCTCGTGTAAGATTAGATTTTATATGCCCTTCTTGGATTTCGATGAGACTGACATGTGTTATTCTACGTCGAAATTTAAGGGACACGTATTTTTTTTAGCTGCGGAAAACATATTTAGGGGGTAAAACGACATACAAAAAATAGTTTTCTGATCGATTTTAAGAGCTTGACATTAAAATAAAAATAACTAGAAAACAATGCGGAATTCGAAAAAACTTTATTGAAAATAACTTCTAGGGAATAAAATTGTCTACAAAAAAGGTCCAATGATATTTTGTCATAGGTCTGATGGTTTCGCCGGAAAAGTAAGAAAATCTAAAAATTTCATATGAATTCGACTTCAACCTCAAATCACTTTTGAACAAATAGATTTATCGAAAAATGATAAGAATCTTTTTTTGTAGAGCATTCAATTCCCTGCAAAAATATGCCTGCCAATTATTCCTATGACGCATCGTTAGCTACTTATAAAAATCAGAAGACGTAAAAAAATTTTTTTCCATGTTATTCTTATGGGAAATAGAAAAGTGCAATGCGGACAATGTTAATATTAATATTAAGAGCTCTAATTTTTACAGGCGTCTTTTTTTATCTAAACGAAACTTTTGAACCTGTTTGGAAAAAAAAAAAAATTTGTTTGTTTTTTGAATCATCCTAATATCCCTGATTAAAAATATTGATTGAAAATAATTGAGAAGCGGTCACTCCATGCAAACTGTATATCTATATATACAAACAAAAAAATTGAAATCAATTGAAATTATTGAAAAGAATTCGAATTTCATCACTTTTAATTATTTTCAATCAATATTTTTAAACAGGGATATATATACTGTATCTGCTATAAATGTATATTGCATGCCTTGAGCGCGAAGCGCTGAGGTATGGAGGGTAGAGGTACCTCTACCCTCCATAGTCCCGATAGGGCCACGTGCCAAAAGAGTAATATTTCAAGGCTCTGCAAACATTAGGGATGGTAAAGTCGACTTCGATTTTGATCGAAAATCGATTTTTCACTCAAAATAATCGATTTTTTACAATCGAACTATCGTCATCGAAATCGATTGATAATCGACTTCAAGCTTCCGACTTTAGTACGGTTGACGTCGCAACAGCAGCGCACCAAAGTCCGCAGATGCTATTTTCATGCAAATGGAAAATATAAAGACGAGATCTGTTCACGCAGAGAATTTTACGGTATTTTTTGCATCAAAAATTTATACACAAATTACTATAGTCATAGTAACATGAGGACAGTATGGAATTATTGTACAAATTACCAATACTGTAGAAATTTTTGAAATACATCGAACAGAATTCACAAGGTGCATTGTAATTTTGACAAAGCAACAAGTAAAATTTATACCAACTGCATAGTAAAATTTATCAGGCTAAATCAGAATATTTAGTATGCAGTTGGTATAAATTTTGTCTGTTGCTTTTTCAAAATTACAATGCACCTTGTAAATTCTGTTCGATGTATTTTAAAAATTTCTACAGTATCATTTGTTACTATGATCAAAATGTCCTCATGTTACTATGACTATAATAATTTTTCTATAAATTTTTGATGCAAAAAATACCGTAAAATTCTCTGCGTGTGATTATGCCTAATAACCTATCGCTAGTAACATATCACTGTTTACATTTTTTTAATAACTCTCTCATGACTACATATTTTTTAGTACTAATAGTCTTTTTTACCGCTGTTTGCAATTTAAATTTCCAAATAAGTTCCTGTGATTAATAACAAACACCAAATCAACAAATATGTCAAGTATAAACGATAAGTACGGAGAAATCATTTAGATCTAATAGGTTTAAGTGTTTGTTTTCGAATATTTTAAATTGTTGTTCTTGTATGTTGATATAGCTTAAAAGTATGGATATGTTGAAATAAAAGTTAAAATATAAATATAAGTTTTGAATGTTTGTCTTTTAAGTAAATTATTATATTGTATGCAATAATTTGCTTGAATGATAGAATAACCGAAAAAATCGATTGTGAACAACGATTTATCGATTCTTATAATTACAAAAATTACGATTAATCGAAAAATCGAAAATCGATTTTTTGAATTCTGTTTCCATCCCTAGCAAACACTAAATGCCCAACGCATTCTTAGAAAATTTTTTCGCGCATGCGTAGCTACATAAAGTATGTACCCCATATGGGCCTGTCCGGCAGAATAACGTCCTTAGAGTGTTTAGTAAGTAGCGCTGTTCAGTATTAATAGTAAAAGTATAGCTAAGGACTTTCTTTGACCAAACAGCCCCATTAACATTCATGAAAATAAATATACAAGACAGCTGCATGCGCGCGTTAGAGCGCAAACGAAATACAGTAGAGTTGTGTCCTTCCGGCTTTGGAGGGGTACTTTTTGGTATAGTTTTTGCTGACGTCATTGACGTCATTAGCAGGGTTCACAATTCGTCATTTTCATCAGCTCAGTGTTAATGTAGTGTAGGTAGTAGTATAAATTCCCAGGATACCAAGAAATATTTCCTCAAGATTTTTCTTCAAGAAAATTTATATTAAATATTGCATGCATAAAGTATTAATAAATAAATTTATCAAGTTAAATAACTACAGGTATGTTATAAGAATTATTCAGTATTTTGATATTTAAATGAAAATAATTTTTTGATCAAATTTTTAAACGGATTTTCCCATGATTATTTTTCAAGAATGTAGTTATGTTTTAAAATAGTTATGAACTGGAAATTGGACTTTTTGCAATCAAATTACAATGTAAAGAATCTGTGTGAGCATTAGGGTTTTTCAGAAAAAAAAAATTTTTTTTTGGTATTCAAAAATTGAAGGTATACCTGAAAATAAAAATTTTGGTGTCAATCCGAGTTCTTAATAATAATATTAAGGTTTGCCTCAATCCATTTTTCTATTTTCCATTTAAATAACAAAGGAAAAATTTTTTTTTTTTTTTTAGAATTTTCTAGCTTACAGACCACTCAACGGATTTTTATGCACAAAGAAACTGTGTGTAGGAAATTGAACGCTCTAAAAAAAAAGTCTCTTATCATTTTTTGATAAATCCCACTGTTCAAAAGTTATTAGTTTCAAGTCAAATTTTTAGTAAATTTTGAGATCTTTTCACTTTTCCGGCGAAACTATCAGTCTTATTACAAAATGTCATAAAAACTTTTTTGTAGGTAATTTTATTCCTTACAAATTATTACGAATAAAATTTTTCGAAATTCCGCATTGCTTTCAATTTATTTTCATTTTAATGTCAAGCTCTTAAAATTAATCAGAAATCTATTTTTTTAACAGCTTGACATTGAAATGGAAATAACTTGAAAACAACGCAGAATTTCGGAAAACTTTATTCGTGATAATTTGCAAGGAATAAAATTATCTACAAAAAAAACTGCCATGATGTTTTTTGATAAGACTGATAGTTTCGCCGGAAAAGTAAAAAAATCTCAAAATTTACTATAAATTTGACTTGAAGCTTAACTAATTTTTGAGCAGTGGGATTTATCAAAAAATGATAAGAGACTTTTTTTGTAGAACGTTCAATTCCCTATAAAGACATTTGTTGGGCATAAAAATCGGTTGATTGGTTTATGAGCTGGAAAATTCTAAAAAAAAAATTTTTTTTTCCGTGTTATTTACCAGATGAAAAAAAATTTCTCAGTAAAGGGGCCAAATATCATTAGAGGGGGATAGGAGACTTGTTTTTTAGTAGATTTCATAAAAATCTAACTATTGTATTTGTCCTCATGATGGAATTTGTGAAAAATTTTGCTACCTCTAAACTCAGCTCGGCGAGCTGAGTCTGGAAATACATTCAGTTCAAAAGTTTATATATATATATATTAGGGTGATCCAAAAAATAACAAACTTTTGTTTTTTTCTTCCAAACAGGTTCAAAAGTTTCATTTAGATAAAAAAAGACGCCTGTAAAAATTAGAGCTCTTAATATTAACATTAAGAGGTTCCTCATCGCACTTTTCTATTTCCCATAAGAATAACATGGGAAAAATTTTTTTTACGTCTTCTGATTTTTATAAGTAGCTAACGATGCGTCATAGGAATAATTGGCAGGCATATTTTTGTAGGGAATTGAATGCTCTACAAAAAAAGATTCTTATCATTTTTTGAGGAATCTATTTGTTCAAAAGTTATTTGAGGTTGAAGTCGAAATCATATTAAATTTTGAGATTTTCTTACTTTTCCGGCGAAACTATCAAACCTATTACAAAATATTATTGGAACTTTTTTGTAGACAATTTTATTCCCTACAAATTATTCTTAATAAAGTTTTTTGAAATTCCGCATTGTTTTCTAGTTATTTTTATTTTAATGTCAAGCTCTTAAAATCGATCAGAAGACTATTTTTTTATGAGCATGACATTAAAATGAAAATAACTAGAAAACAATGCGGAATTCGAAAATACTTTATTGAAAATAACTTTTAGGGAATAAAATTGTCTACAAAAAAGGTCTGATGATATTTTATAATAAGTCTGATAGTTTCGCCGGAAAAGTAGAAAATCTCAAAATTTAATATGATTTCGACTTCAACCTCAAATAACTTTTGAACAAATAGATTCCTCAAAAAATGATAAGAATCTTTTTTTGTAGAGCATTCAATTCCCTACAAAAATATGCCTGCCAATTATTCCTATGACGCATCGTTAGCTACTTATAAAAATCAGAAGACGTAAAAAAAATTTTTCCCATGTTATTCTTATGGGAAATAGAAAAGTGCGATGAGGAACCTCTTAATGTCAATATTAAGAGCTCTAATTTTTACAGGCGTCTTTTTTTATCTAAATGAAACTTTTGAACCTGTTTGGAAGAAAAAAAAAAAAATTTGTTATTTTTTGGATCACCCTAATATATATATACAATATAACGCGCCGTTCTCCAACGATAGCGTCCGCAATTCTACACCGATCTTAATGAAACTGAGTATACTGTTTCTATGGACGATTACCTTGGATGAGTTTGAAGATGAGCCAATTCGGCCAATAAGTTTAGAAGTTATAATCAATTGAAATTTTGTAAAATTTTCAAAAAAAATTTGTTTGCCGCTTTAACTGGATGTAACTTCTAAACGGAAAAAGATAGCTTATTTTCGTTTGTTCTATGTGGAAGCTCGTTCGATTGCCTACGATTTTGACTATACAGCTCATTGATTTGACCATTTTTTCTAATAGATAAATGGTTTTGAACATTTACAAAATATTATAAAAGCTAATTTCATGCAGGTTTTCACTTTGATTATAGCCACAATTTCAAACCGATCACCTTGAAACTTAGTATACGTATTTTATGCGTGACTACCATGTTCAAGTTTGAAAATGAGCTCAATCGGTCGATTAGTTTAGAAGTTATAGCGTTTCAAAATTTTCAAAATGTCAAAAATTTATATTTTTACTTATTCTTCCTTCAATATCTTTTGAATGTGATAACTTATCGACTTTATATCAAATTTATCTGAAAGCTCTTCAAATAAGCTTTAATTTTCATGCCTATACATATGCCTAGACCACTGAAATTACTTATTTTACCATTCATTTAATGGAATTTTGCTATTGCATTAGTTCTCCTACTTCTTAGTACATTCATGGAGCTACTTAAATTCATATTATCGCAGTGTGACACTTATAAAATCCAAACATCTCAATTCAGTGGGTATATACAATTTTGTTTTATCGACAGTGTATAAATGATATGATATATCAATAACAAGATTAACATTAGTTATGATGATAATATTCTCCATATCTACTCGTCGATTGATATTCTAATAGGCTTTTTATTTCAAATATTAGTACTAATTTCAAGTATGACACTTTGATATATCACAATCAAATTTTAATCTTAGAATATTTTATTAGTAGATTTTATTGAAAGCAAATTATCGCCTTCGTCCTTATGGTAGAATTTTCGAGCATTAAAACCATAATCTATCATAATTTTTCGAATAGGGTCCGGAATACCATTGGTCCGATAGTTTGAATATATGCATAGGTATCTTTAAATAACGTCAAATCAAAACATGTAGTGCATTATCATCAAAAATTCTTCTGAAGCTCATTTAGTTAGCTTCAATTTTTGGCATTATACTTATAATTTTTTGATTTTTTTGTTTTATCATCTCGAGAATTTTCAAGCAAATGTCAAAAAAACTTTTATTTCATTATCAACTTTTATTTGAACAGTGAAAAAAATTAATTAATGAGAAATCTACTTCCATTTCGGCTGCCGAATGGCCTTTTTTTTTTTTTGTAATTAACTAACAAAATATCGAAAATACGAAGAATTATTAAGAATTGAAATTTTTAGAACATAAAATTTCCCAAAAAAATCTATCTAAGCTTTTTTCCATTAGACGATACATTCAAACAGTAGACGTAAAAACTGAATGTACAAAATGCAATGGAAACTTCAAAGAATCGATTTTAGATCTTAACGTTTTGGTTTTTATTTAATTAACTAACTCAAGAAATATTGGAAATATTTAAAAATGTCAATAACTAAACATTTTAGAGCATCAAATTTCCTAAAAAAAAAAAATTATAAAAATCATTTTTATTAGACGGTTGCTTTAAGCAGTGGACTGTAAAACTTAATAAAATAATTAATAGAAAAAAAAACATTAATTTTTTTCAGAACAAAAAAAAATAATAATGACGGCTTCTAAATTCAGTTCGAATAAATCTCAAGCTGAACCTCCATTGTCGAGGCATCAGAAATATCGGTAAGCATTTTAACTAATTTTTAAAGAAATAAATAGTAACATGATTTTATTAATTTATAGGGAGAAAATATTCGACACCATTAATTCAATCAAAATATTTCAAAATAACCCCTCACTGAGTAACCTGACAGTAAATTTCTTATATTACACGATAATTCTGGTCCGACTGATTATTCTTATCCCACTCGTGGTTGCTTTATCATTGGCATTTTGCACGATATTCATTATCGCCGGTATCGCGAGCAAAGGAACATTTTTGTGGATGACTTCTCAGCTAGAGCGTAAACATGTACAAATGTGTGTCGGTGAAGAATTTTACAACAGCGAATATATTGTCCTGCAGCCAGAAGAGGAAAGAATAATGTGGATATGGTGTTTAATTATCGCATACACCCTTTCCGAATTAATAAGTTCATTTATATGCTTCAAAAAAGCTAAAAATAAGCCTTCGCTGAGACAATTATTGTCAGTAATTATTCCAGAAACCTTCCATACTATTGGAATTTCGTTGATAATCTTTGAAGTATTGCCAAAACTATCTCGAAGTAATTTTGAGTTGATCTCAATTTGGTGCTTCATTGAAGTGGTATTGCGCACTTCGTTATGGACGATTTATAAAATAAAAAATATTAAACTCAAGAGTTTGCTGGTCGTGGCCGACATAGTGACTTTGGGGATTATCATTATTCCCGCGATATTCTTTGAGTTTAGAAAAAATCGTAATAATAGCGGTCGCTGGATAACTATCTTGGCATTGGCTTTAATCCATGGCGGACTTTGGCAAGATGTTCCAAAGAATATATTCAGTTTTACTGGTAAGTCTTTTTATACTTTCTACAACAACGAAGACAGTTTGAAATTGTTTTTAGAATTTTTTAGTCAGCTTCAAAACTATTCTGGGACTTTTTCAGTCAGTTTAAAAATTTTCAAGTTTCCATGATTTTCTGAAATTTACTACAATCTTAGAATTTTCAAAATGTCCTAGAATATTTAAAATTATCTGGATCATTTTTAACTATTCCGAGATTTCCTGAAATTTTTTAGTCTCAGAATTTCACTCACATCCTGGAAAGTTAACATTTTATTTTTTATTTTTAAGGTAATCTTCCACCTATTGAAAATGCCCGAAGTAAATTAAAACCCGTAAAAGATTCAATTTTTGCATGGGTATCACTATGGAAAATAATCGTTTTCTTTGCAAGTTCATTGACAATATTCGCAATGAATCGTAGCAACACTACACAACTGTTCACAATGTTTGGACCTGCATTCAGTTCTCATAATGTAACTTTGATTCCGTCTGACATTGATTTTAAATCAGTATTGATTTCTAAAAGTTTACTTTTGCCATTTTTGATGGTGTCATTTCAAGTAATTTTATCTATTATCATAAATATGAAACGTAAGTATATTAATTAATTAATTAATCAATTACACTGTAGAAAATCGGAAGTAAATACAAATTTCATTTCAATCCGAATTCACTTCATCACTTGGAGTTTTGGAGACTAAAAAAAAAATCACTCCGCATAAGGAGTGAATAAGGATATTTTTTTTTACGGAATTATTTCTGTAACGCAGATTTTATTTAAATCCGTATTTACCCCTCTCGGGAGTTTCAACACTTCCCTAGCGGATCCGAATTACGGTAATTACCGTCATTTACCGTAAAATGCCGTAATTTACGGTGTTCAGTAAAGTTACCGTAATTACAGTAATGTATCGTGAACTACCGTATTTTACATACATTGCGGGAATTTATCTAAGTTGCCTATTTTGTCGCAATTTTCGGTATTTTACGGTAAATTACGGTAATTCACCGTAATTTGTATAGCATCCGCTACGGTTGGATAAATTTGTATTTAATGGAAATAACTTTTTTATGAGAAATATAATAATTTTAATAAATATTTTATTCAGGTATTGATAATTAACACATGATATAAAATATTTTTTATTAATAAAATATTTTAGTAACTCACTAAATTATAATTTTATATAATACATAGTAAAAACATGTAATTTTTTAATTGTTATGGTGACATTTTTATGGGGATATTTTACATTTCGGTACAATGTAAAATGTTTGTTTGTGATTTGGTTGATGCAAATCATGCACAGTTTGTGACTCAATGAAAACTATATATTAATGATGGAAAATGGAAAATCTATTAACTTAACTTTTATTTTTAGAAACGTGAAAGTTTTAATTATTAGCTGGTTATAATTTTTAAAATTAATTTCGCGTGAATATATGGAAAGGGAGCTTGGTATCATTTCCGTATCCAATATAACTCTCTAAATACAAAAGAATAAACCTCACTATGTATTAGTAATTTTATCCGTGAATTTTACTACGGTTTCATTCTGCGGAGTTTTTTTACAATTAATATTTTCCAAAACTCTCCTTCAAAGTGAAATTCACGTCGAGGGGATTGAATAAATAAAAAACCATCCACTCCGCATTTACTCCGCGAATTTTTACAGTGTGATTCATTTTTCAAAATAAATAAATAATTATTTTATTTACAGCTAATATCATGACTTTGCGTATCTTCTCTGGATTTGATTTTCGATCTTTCTGGGGAATGAATATTAATATTTTCATTCAGGGCGCATTTACAGCGTTGTCTCAATACAGTGGCTTTCTCAACTGCAATTTGATTTATTATCGTGTTCCCGATTCCGAACAGTTAACGTATTTCGTCAGAGCAATTACAGAGTCTTGGGAGCTGCCAGAAGTTTGTCCTCTCAAACCTTCGAAAAACTTGTTCACTCTTTTACTACAAATTTCATTCGTCTGGATTATGGTAAACTTTATTCTCCGATCAGGAGTATACAGTGAACTTTTAAAACGTAAAAAACCTGAAACTAAAACTCCACAAGAAGTTGAAGATCACAGTGTTTCAAAAAACGAAACGGTTGAAGAAAAAGAAAAATTGGAATGTTGATTAAGAAGAATTTTCTTTAATAAATTCAAAAACTCGCTCATAAGTTCAATTACCTCATTAAATATAAGTAAAAGCCATCAATTTTTTTGTATTTTTGTAAAATACCTGACAGTGTCAATTATACAGTTGTACGGAGAGAAATTTCAAGTAAATATTCCTATGCGATTTAAAAAGTATAGTTGACATTACTGTACGAGTCTAGTAATGATTACATTGTTGTATACAGTAACGCATTTTTTTGTTTGATTTCGTTTTAACAGTTAAGTAATTCGTACGTTATAAGAGCATAATACGTGAATTGCCGCAATGTAACCATTACTATGCCGCATAGGCCTAACTACAGTACAGTAATGCTGAATTTACTGAAAATAAAAGTAAGAAGTACTTGAAAAAAAGTACTTGACATCATAGGACTCATTAGTATAAACATATTAGAATTCACTATACGATATATTAAAATTTACGTTATTTCCTTTATCGTGGATTAAATTCTATACCGCAAAGTGATAATTACATTACTTTTCGCTGAGTATAGTAATAACAACATGACATTTCTCTCCATCTGTATTTAATTATTGTGTGAATAAAAGAAGTTTGTAATAAAATTTTTTCACAGTTTTTAATTCTTATTATTGTTCGATTTAATTCCTGAAAAATTGTTAGAAAAAATTAACATCGGCTGAAAATCAAAGAATCTATGGATATCAGTTGAAATCAATGAAAAAGGGCATGGGATTGTATAGGAATCTGTGGGATTAATTTTTCATGTCGATGATACCAGATATATTTATTAGGGTGCTCCAAAAAAAATCGATTTTTTTTTTTTCTATCGGCAGTGTATCGGAGAGAAAAAAATCGTTCTCATTCCTATATAGAATGGTAACCATTACTATGTTACATAGAAACGAGAATTTTTTATCGTCGAGAGTCACCGAGCAAAGTAATCCCCCCATTCTACACAGTAACGGTGGCTATGCTAGCATCGGACTGATAACCATTCTACATTGACGAGAGAACTATGTAAATGGACATGACTACAATGTTACCTAATAACGTTTACGATGTTTTATTCATTTCATTTTTAGTAAACAAGGTTATGAGAAACCCGGGAAAAACGGATTAGATCTAGTTATATCTGATCAGATCTAAACAGATATAACTATATCTGAGTTGAAAAATTCATCAGACATGAACAGATGTAGTCATATCTGATCAAATCTAAACAGATATAACTATATCTGGATTGCAAAATACATTAGACATGAAAAGGTCTTATCATATCTGGCCAGATATAACTATATCGAAGTCAACAGCATTAGATTCGATCAGATCTGATTAAGTACCCGGGAAAAATGGATTAGATCTGGCCATATATAAAAAGATCTGGCCAGATCTTTAAATTGTCTCTATCTGACGAGATCTGGCCAGATATAATTAGATCTGGCCAGATATAATTAGATCTGGCCAGATATAACTAAAAAATA
This sequence comes from Microplitis mediator, assembly GCF_029852145.1. NCBI lineage: Eukaryota > Metazoa > Arthropoda > Insecta > Hymenoptera > Braconidae > Microplitis > Microplitis mediator. The sequence goes on along the minus strand of NC_079970.1, from coordinate 8,411,261 downwards.
ATCTTTTCAGATCTGACCAGATATAACGAAAAATTAATCTTATTAGATCTGGTCATATCTGGTCAGATCTTTAAATTGTCTTTATCTGACGAGATCTGGCCAGATAAACATATCGCGTTATGCATGTAAAAATATTTTTTAATCGCAATTGTAGCGAAAAACTAAATCATATAATACCAGTTGAGCTACAAAACGAATTCTGTTTGATTAAATTCAAAGATATTAAATCGATGAATACTCTTATAAAAGTTGAAAATTATTTATGTCAAGCTCCAAATAACTTACACAAAATTTATTAAGGAATCAAAAATCATAGATAAATAATCACATCAATAAAAATTACATTTTTATGGAACAATATTCAGTCAATACTATTTTTTTTTTACTTTTTGCGTATCTGTCTTGATCAATTACTAAAAAAAAAATTATTAAATAGAAGCTAGTTGAAAATATCTACATGTATCAATTATAATCTTTAACAAATATGTAATGGAATATATTTGTCAATAAATAAAATGGTAAAAGAATTAAAGACCCATTGTTATTCATCCTTTATATGATTTACTATAATATATGCATAACTACTTAATCAGATCTGATCGAATCTGATGCTGTTGACAACTTCGATATAGTTATATCTGGCCAGATATGATAAGACCTTTTCATGTCTAATGTATTTTGCAATCCAGATATAGTTATATCTGTTTAGATCTGATCAGATATGACTAGATCTGATTATATCTCAAATCCCATATCTAACCAGATATAAATAGATCTAATCCGTTTTTCCCGGGAAGTTAAATTAACGATAAATTGACATAAAATTTGCCTGAAAATTAAAGACAACTTTTTTCTAGTCAACTTTCGAAGTGAGTTTGCATTCTAATTCAGACAGTAAATTAACGTCAAATTCAATAGCAAGTTGCATACAAATTGTCGTAAAAAATGGAAAAGTCTAAAGTTGACGGAAATTTGACGAAAAATTCAACAAAACTTTTGTACAGTAAATTTTTGCTCAAGCAAACTGTGCTATTAGGGTACTGGTGCTTTAATCAAAAGGCGGTCGACGATCAACAACTACATTAAGAACTTAGAATTAAGAATCTAACTGTATTATATTTATTATTCTTCCCATTATTCATTATGTTTAAAAATAAGAGACATGTCATTAGGTTAAGTTTATTATAAGTTTACTATCATTTGGATTATTCACATACTCAGCCACTTGTCCATTGTTTTGTAACAGCTTTACCAAAAATAGCACCAAAGCAGAAAAGATATTTATTAGCAAGATATATGAAACAATGTGACGGTTTATGGGTTCCATGATTATAGTTTTTCGAGAATTCAATATATGCACTCTATGGTTGGAACTTCGTTTGAGAAATTTACAATTTTTCGCCACCTATCGGAAACTCAAATACTAATTTTATAAGTTCACTTTAACTCATAGAATCTAATAAATTCTACTTCATAAATTGACCAAATCACTTTAAACCAATGTATACGTATAGCCGATCACATTGTTTCTTAATTTTTTTATAGCAGTTGATTATTCATATTCTTGAACTCATTACTGATTTTATTCTGAGATTATTAATGGATATAAATCATTGAAAAAAGATTTTTACCATAACATAGTTTTAAAATTTTATAAATTGAAGAGTAATTTTTTTTTTTTTTCTATTACTATCATTATGAATTAGAACTTTATAAGTAATAAATATTTTTTGAATCATTAAACGATTGTGTTTATTATTAATATTATGATTCTCTTTCTGATGATTATTGTGACTCTTGCATCCCATATATAGTACAAATTTCGAATATAGCAGCGAAAAAAAAGACGAGGATATTTATCAGCAGATTGATTCATGTTTCACACAAGTAAGAGTTTAAAAATCTAAGAACTAAACTCTATAGTGCTCGCACTATGTTAAAGATCTTTATAAGTTTTTTGCGATCAAGCAAAAATAGGGTAGAGGTACCGTTTTTCGCCACTGTCCCGACTAGAATTTCTTCCTGATTTGCCTGAAGTACCATAAGGACCTTATCAGGTTAGTATAAGGTTTGCCTTATTAGGGCAAACCTGACAAGTTCCTTGTCAGGACCTCATCAGGGTATCCTTATTCAAAAAAAAGTTATTTGCCATCAGGTCAACCTGACGAGTTCCTGATCAGGACCTCATCAGGATATCCCTATTCAAATAAGAAGTTATTTGTCATCAGGTCAACCTGACAAGTTCCTGATCAGGAAATCATCAGGATATCCTTATTCAAAAAAAAGTTATTTGCTATCAGGTCAACCCGACGAGTTCCTGATCAAGACCGTGTCAGGATATCCTTATTCAAAAAAAAGTTATTTGCCATCGGGTCAACCTGACAAGTTCCTGATCAGGACCTCGTCAGGATATCTCTATTAAAAAAAAAGTTATTTGCCATCAGGTCAACCTGACGAGTTCCTGATCAGGACCTCATCAGGATATCCCTTTTCAAATAAGAAGTTATTTGCCATCGGGTCAACCCGACGAGTTCCTGATCAGGACCTCATCAGAATATCCCTATTAAAAAAAAAAGTTATTTGCGATCGGGTCAACCTGACGAGTTCCTGATCAGGACCTCGTCAGGATATCCTTATTCAAAAAAAAGTTATCCCATTCCTTCAAATATTTCATTTACAGGCTAAAAATTTAAAAAAGTACAAAAAAATATTATATAAAAATCACGTTAATCATTGTAGCACAGATTTTTTACTTCTCCATCAGTTGTTCTTTGACATCATAATCAATATTATATTTACACTTTCAAGATCACTTGTGTATGTCAGCCCAGTGGATAGCATCGAGGACTTTGAATCGAAAGGACGCAGGTTCGAGCCCAGCAGTGTTCGGGATTTTTTCATCAATAAAAAATATGTTTACTTCCTCTAATTAATGCTTTCAATACAATAGATAACATTCTCGATCGAATTAAAATTCTCTTATTTTTTTTTGCAATTTAATATTTTTTTTTAAATATTTACTAATAAGGTAATCCTGATAAGGATTTGATGAGGATATCCTGGTAAGGTCCTGATAAGGCAATCCCGATAACGACCTCATGGGTCTTAAGCGTTACATCCATATCAGGATCCTCGTCAGGATACCCTGATCGGGACCTTATTTGAAATAAGGTTAACCCGATAAGGACCTCGTCAGGCCCTTATGAAAAATTCTAGTCAGGGTAGGGTCAATTTTGAACACTTGAAAAATTGAAATAAAACAATTTGTAAAATACGCAATGACACAACTAATTTTTAAAATTTGTCAGAAGATACTTTTATCACACTGTTACATTAGAAATTATATTTTATATGTTTTCTTTAATTTAAATAAAATATTAAATGTCCAAAAATGAAGTAGTGGCTACAAAGAGTACCTTTACTCTGTAGTTTAAGACACCATCCATTCATCATTCAAATCACTTTAAAACTAATGTACATCATAATTGATAATAACGATCATTATTAAATTTAAATTAACAGAATACAAAAGTTTTCAAGTATTTTAATCATTGTTATAAAGAAAGATTTAGATCAAAAGAATTACCGTCTTGTTTTGTAATACTACCAGTCAATTTTTGTAAATATATATTTAATGAATTGATCAATTTACTTAATTTTTTTTTATGATTATCAATTACCGATCATAATTATTATATGTTTTTTAACTTATTATTGACTCGTGTTAAGAACTATTGTAGAAACTTATTTCATTTTTTGTTGTTATTATTTTCGTGATTTCAGACTATAAAATAAAATTTCGATTATTTTATACACGCGTGTATACTGTACAGTTGAAAATTTTGTGTTCTTGCGTATAAAAATTCAATGGTTAAATATTTTGTGTAAATTATTTGACACCATCAAGTGTAAATTAAATTAAAGTTGAATGTATTATCTGATCTTAACAAGTTTTAAACCAGTATTATTGTTAGACACAAGTATAATGTGTTAAATTATTGGACACAAAATTGAGTGGACCGTTTGGGACATGTGATTTGTGTTCAATTGAACATAAATTTTTCAACTGTGTAGTTGAAAATTTAATAAATAGAAAAGAAATAATTTTTGTTTGATTGTAATTACTATTTTATATTATCGGAATATTAATTATGTATAATGGATCTCCTATTCTTTTCACAGATATTTAATGAATTTTGATAGAAGTAATAAATTATATTTCAGTAAATGACAAATTTTATAAAAACTTCTATATTTGCAAATGTAAAATTGGCTGTTCGAGTTTGAATACTTTATAACTAAAAGAAAAAAAATTTTTTTTTTCAATTTTTAATAGTCAAAAGTAACATTTTATTTTTTGGAGTTGTTTGTCATAACTAAAACTATGACCATCTGTTCAATAGTCTTATCAACTTCATTAAATAAATGAATAAAATCGAGATCGTTCAAAGGCGGCTATTTTTATGAAATTAAATGATATATTAAGTAGAATGGATAATAGAACAGTCGTTTTTCTGTGCCGATGAGAGACTTAAAATTCAATATGTACACTCAATTGCTCGTACTACGTATGAAATATTTATAATTTGAGGCCACCTAGTGAAGACTGCGATACTACAATTAATATTTCTATTCAACTTATTAAGTCTAAATAATCCTAAGTCTTTCATTAATTTCCTTGGCATTATTATTATTTTAGTATACATTACACGGTTTGAATTTTTTCAGTTTCATGCATAGATGTAGTTAATTTCATCGAAACTTAGCAGCTTCATTGAAATATTAATTTTTAAGAAAATTTGAGTTCTAACTCTGATAGAAATTCAACATGAGTGAGGCTGATCCCCAGGAGCACTCAGTTTTTAAGTTTATTTTTTTTTAATTCTTCAGGTTTTCGATAAACATTAGTATACTGGAACTTTTACAGTAAACTCCGAATTAAATGTGTTCGGAAAATTTTACAGAAGTCAAAAAATGATATATCGGTGAAATTTATGGTTATCATATAATTGTTGGTTTTATAAAAAATCAAGTTCGACAGACTTGTAGGCAACACACAAAAGAGTAATAATTCCAATAACAAAAAAAAATCTGAATTGTCGCAAGAACGATCCCGAATCAGTTGATTACTTAAAAAGCTATATAACCCATACGAAAAAAATATATATAAGGATATATCCGGGCAAATCTGGAATATGTTACATATATGCAACATATATGTAACATATTCCAGATTTGCCCATATACATCCGGATATATATTTTTTCCGTATGGGAAGCATTCAGATCGCACACACATACACACACGCACGCATGCACAGAATAGCTTTCCAGAACCTCAAAACGTCGGCATCCGTTGAAAATTCGATTTTCAAAAATCGGGGTAAAGACAATGATGCGACTTATTCCCGTATTTTTCGAAATCGTCGATTTTCATAGCGGAAAGTTAAAAAGAAAAAAAAATTCTTCATAATTGTAATTGATTCAGATTTAAAATTTAAAAATATAAATTCCATAATTTTAATTATTTAAAAATATTAAGAAAAAAATCCAAAATTGCATTTCCTTCATGGATGTTCCCTCAGTGGTGATGACCTAAACCAAAACCCAAACTTGTCTTGTATTTCGTGTATTGATCCAAACTATTTTTTCCCTCAAATATTATGGTCCCTAACTTTGAAAAGGGCTCTGGGGTTGTTCTAGTTAAAATTATTTCGTCGAGTATCCAAAAAAAATCTATATCCTACGCATTGCATGTGGCCTATAAATAAACTAGCACGATGCGTTGTGTGACTGCAATATTAGTCTCAGTGGAACCATCGAGGAGTACACTACAGCGAACTTGAAGTAAAGGCATTTACAAATTTGATCAATTTTTCTGTTATTGGATTCATAAATTTAGATAAGTTAAGTGGGATCATGAAGACTGAAGAACGTGTTGAGAAAAGCACAGATGTGCTCACTAAGAAAGCTTCTAATAATATAAAATATAGTAATCTCACGGCCGCTCTTATTACCTTCTGCTGTAAGTTAACATTATCCATCACAATTATGCATGAAAAAATCTTTCGATCAATGTAGTTACGTATCTTTTATAGCCAAGATGTAATTTATATATTCAAATTATTCATATTTGTTTTAACACCTAAATTTATTCTACTAAGGAAAAAATCTCTTGCAAAGAGGAAATTTTTTTCATCTATTCTTTGTTTGAAAATTAATATGTATTAATCATGTAATCATGCATTATCATGTAATGATATTTTGTCGAATTTATTTGAACTTGATATATATATAAATTACTTACCACCCCTGATTAAAAACTCCGATTGAAACCAATTAATTCCGATTGAAAGTCTATCGGATTTCAATCGGATTCAATCGGAAATCAGCGGTTTCAATCGGAGTTTTTAATCAGGGACGTACTGTAATCGATCGATGATCGATTAAATTCTACAATTGTCGGTTGGGGTCGCCATTAAATTTTTGATTTTCACTTTTCGATAACAAAAATAAATAATCAATCAAATAGCTAATGACAAAACAATATGCGTTTATGAATTTTCACTAATTTTATTATTAATATTTCAGTTTAAATATTCATTTATTATCGTTAAATATATTGATTTGTTAGCAAATACTGTATAGTTCATCGTGTTTGTAATTATTAGTTAATACGAATGCTTTCAACACTTTAAATATATATATCTATGCAGGTATATATACATTTGTACATAAACATATACATATATTTTTTTTTTCTTTTACTAAAGGTTTGTTGCCGGAATATGATATTGTAAACATTATCTTCATGATATTAGATCGCAGACATTGTTCACAACCTGGAGTACTGATAGGTATGTTCATATCTGTTTCTGTAACGATAATGTCATATGCTCCATGTGGTAATATAATAGACTGGGAAAAAAGATGCAAATTTATCCATCTGATCGGGTAAGTGCACTTACAAATTGTTCTAACGGCGAAAATAATTTAGATTATTAGTACATTCTTTTAATATTTTTTTTTGTTCCAGCATAAAACACGTAATCTTGTCTGTACTCATGCTTTCAACTCAGTACGTATCGTTCTTCAGGCCCGAAAGAGATGTGATAACAATATATAGATGGAGAGGCCCATTAGGACAGTTATTAGCAAGCATGACAGTTAGTTTTGCTATTGTATCTGTTGTAATTAAAGTTCTATTTTGGGTATGTCGTAGATTTAAAGTAATAGAGTGGTTTCTGATGGTCTTAATGACCACTTTTCAAAAGAATTCTTTGGAATGCCCTCATTGTCAAGCTGAGATTCCATTTGCTTCGATGAAAGTCGAATGAATCAATCAAATCTAAATCTACTTCAATTTGATCATGACTTAAAATAAAAACTGTAGATATTCCTGAATAAAATAAAACTTTAGATATTCTGATCAAAACTGCTTTTAATTTTAACTCGTCAGCATTCCCGTTATGAGCATTTTCGCTATTCGAACTATCAGACGTCACTATAGTGCAAGCGAGACGAACGAGGTGAACTGAGTGACCACCAAACTGTATTTTTGATTCAACATTCAACAAGATTATAAATTACACGTTGTTATAATAATAAACTTATCACTACTTGGACAATATTTGAATATAATATTGTGAGATGCTCATGTAAAATAATAAAACAATGAAATGTCAACACTGATAATCTGATAATTTTTTTTTTTTTTTGTGTCATCATTCCCCGTTCCTAATCTCCAAATTCTAAAATTTAAATCAAACAGAAGACTAGGTATTAATAACAAGTAGGGGAGGGAGAGGCAAAAGGGGGTACTTAAGGAAATACCAAGTTTTCGAGGACTTAAATACACTAAATCTTTTTTTTTTTTAATGATATTCATAGTGAATTAAAGAAATTTTCAGTTACCGTTGAAAAAAAAAATTTTTCATTTCTGCGGGCAAAGTGGGGTACCCCCTAAAAAAGGTAAAAAAAAAAAATTTCTAGATTTTAAACGAATTTGATTAAGTTGAATTTGTTTTTAAGTAATTTACATGAAGAAAAATTATATTTTACATGTTTATTGGATAAAAAAGAAGAAAAAAAATCTGTCTGTCGGTTGACCCTGTGGGTCAGCCCTAAAACTTCCCGCTATTCGAGTTCAAGGAGCTCGAAAACATTGTTGTGAACACATTTGAGCTCGAAAGTACTTAAGTATGCCAGTGTTTTCGAAAAAAAACGTTTTTTAGCATTTCTTGATGGTTGAGGTGGCAATCGACGCGTTTTAATAAATTCTAAAGCTGATCAGATTTTGGAATTGTTTAGTTGAGTTGTTTCAGAGATATTCGCAAAAAACTGTTTTTTACTATTTTTTTCTCCTGCGATATCTTTCGAACAAATTAACCGATTGAGGTGGCTAAGGCGGCAATCGACGCGTTTTATCAAATTCTTGAGCTGATTGGATTTTGAAGTCGATCGTTCAAGTCGTTTATGAGAAATCACTAAAAAACTAACAAAAAAAAAATTTTTTTTTCGTAATTCGCCAATATTTTCAAGTCTACATGATCAAATGATCTGAAATTTTTGGGAAAGTTGATGGCCAACAAGCTCTTTCGATTGCCGCCTTAACCATCCAAATCGATTCATTAGTTAAAAAGTTACTAAGAGTTTACACATACACGCACGCCCGGACATCATTTTGAAAATAGTCAGAACAGCTTCCTAGGACCTCGAAACGTCGACATCTGATGGGAATTCGATTTTCGAAAATCGGGGTGAAAACAATAACTTCCCGAATTATTGAAAATGTACAATTTTCTTAGCGGGAAGTTAAAAATATTTCTGCAAGTAATTTTTTTAAATGACTGCATCCTTTAGTTTTTACCTGTATCCAATGAAACATTGATGATTTATATAAATTTTTTCAACGAAAAAATTTTATATTCCGGGGCAGATGGTCTTTGTCGAACACAATATCATTCTTGAGGGCTTTGAGAGTAAAGGAAATGTATAGTATGTGTAAAAGTTGTAATTACTTGAGTACCCCAGGTAGAATCTCACTAAGGGCTTAATGTGGTCAGAAAAATTCTGAACAGTTTCTCTTGTCCCGCCTATTGTAAGTTCATCAATCGTAACACGTGTTTCAAAACTCAATTGTAAACTGGAAATTTGAACATTCAATATTTTAAACAATAAATCATTTCTACACATCTGAGGTAAGTAAATATTTGATTAAATATATTATATTAATTAAAAATTTTATAATATTTGTATGCACTGGTCACGAAAATTAAAAGTTATTCGCTTGAAAAAGAAATATATATATGTTAATTAATGTCTGTATTTTTCATACATATACTGCATTGTATATTTATATTGCGCTACGACTATTTTTTATATATTATTTATGAGTTGTTTTTACATCTTATGAATTTTTCGATCAGTGTATGATTTTTGACTTGAATAAAACTAAACTTTCATCAATTTTTTTTCTATAGCGGAATTCATCAGGTGAAAAAAATTCTTGTTTCTTTCGTCAAGCGGTAATAACGCCACGTGTTACAAGTCCGCATCACAAATACGAAAAGTAAGAATGCAAAAATCAAGCAAGCAAAGATCGAGAATGCAAGAATCAAGAATACGACAATCTGAATTCGAAAATGTAATCATCAAAGCCCATGATCTCAATCGCGCTATTGAATCTCAAGACGAAGATTACATAAATAATTTAACAACCTTAAATTTCAAGATTAATAATACACACCGAGATGTTGGGAATACTCTACGTACAGCTGTGCGAGTCGGGAATTATCGAATTTTCAAAAAGTTAATAGAACTTGGTGCTGATATACACCAACGAATTCCAGCATCTGAACGACCGATATTATACGATGCCGTAGAATCTGGAAATTACGATATTATCAAATATATGGTAGAAAATGGCGTAGATATTAATGTCAGGTGGGAAGTTTCTTATCGGCCCTGTTATGAAACTGCATTGACCCTTGCCGTCCAGAGAGCAAATATGAAGGTCGTAAAATTATTACTAGATAACAATGCTAACGTTAATATTAAATCTAGAGATGGAGTCACTCCTATCACCCTTGCTGTTACGAATAAAGACAATGATGCCATGGATGCATTTATAAAATATGCGCCTGATCTTTTTTGTACAATAGAAGTCAGTGGTAGGACTACAACAATTTTTCATTTCGCTATTTGGTTTGGAAATTGGAAAATGTTATATGAGTGGCTATTTGAATTTGCCGATACGATTGATGTTAATAATAATAATAATAATAATAATTATATTAATTTGTTTACATTCTTCAAATCCCAATTGTTACTTCATTACGCTCTCACAAGAAACAATCGCGATGTAGATACTATGAGTTATCTGCTTGATGTCGGTGTTGATGTTAATGCTCTGGATTCTGATAATAAATTAGCTATCGAGTCTTCGTTCAAATTAGGATATTATCCACATGATATTTCAACTATTAAGCTACACATCGTAAAATTAATAGCTGCGGGTTTTTACGTATGTGATCGAAACATTAAAGCTGTTAGTACAGGAGAATTCGATCATTATTTAGCTGAGTGTCGGTCAGAAGTTGAAAAAATGAAAAAAAATAAAATAGAAGGCAGTAATATCACATTTATGGAGGTTTTACATGAAAATATTTATTACTTGGTACATTACATGATGTTTGTTGATTTGGTGAGTATACTCAAACGTGAACCTAGTGAACCTATTTTCCCAGAGTATCCTATATATGACAATATGCTTTTTTATAAATTGCTAAGAGTTTTTAAAAGAGTTAGTTGCATAAAGGATTCTAAGGAAATTATTTATAACATATTTTATGAATTACAACTTCCAGATACTTTTATCAGAAAATTGTATTTCTGCTTGTCAAATAATGATTTAGAAAAAATTATTCAACCCTCACATGAAAAAAAGAGGGTACGACATTTAATGAACTTTCACCGTAGAAAGCCAAAGACCGTTCAGCCTCCGGTAAGGAGATGGTAGACTCGCGCTATGACACTCACACATGTGCATATTTTAACGTGTACTTGGCACTACCGTGTCTCCGAATTAAAAATAACTAAAAGTTTAGAATGTAAACTAAACCCGATATTGAAATTTAAAATTGTACTATTTCAAGAGTTAAATTAGTTGTTTGTATTTAATATTTACTACGAAAGATTGTAAAAATATATAAGCTGTAATAGTAATAATAGTAAGCTATAATAGTAATAATAACTTTATGTTGTAATAACAATAAAAAAAATGATTCTCAATTTCTTATCCCTTATCATTTTTCCACTCCTATATATTTTATTAAAGCGTAAACTTTTAAAACTCTGAAGCCAATTGTAATAATTCACTCATGATATAATTATCGAATTAATTCATTTAAAAAAATTAACTTTACTCTGAAGGATCAACTTGGACAACAATAATGTATTATTAGTCTCATATGTATTTTTATAATTACGCAATAATTATGATGGATTTATGTACAACTGCGTAAACTAGGATTAGGTTTCATAAATTCATAAATTATAAATTAAAAATTAAATCAATTGGAATGAACTAAGTATAGATTGGAATATTTTTATATACTTATATATAAAGTACCGGTTCTGGATACCGGTATCAGTTTTGGACATTAATAATTTTGATAAGACGATTAATACAAAGTAAAAACATCACAGATGTTTACGTCTTATCGACAAATACTTTGATTACATTTATTAGTAAGAATATTTTTTATACTCTTTAAATGTCAAATTAAGTGTCCACAAATTGCATAGGGTCAAAAATTGGTGTCCCAGCTCAACTACTTTAAAATAAAGTATTTATATATCAATTCAATGAAATTCATTTAACAAAAATATCTGTCATATAAATATATTATCTTATAAATTAATATTGTCATGTCTCTATAAATAAATTCTTTTTCCAATTTCGAATTTGACACCTTCATAGGAAATTAAATTCCCTATAGAAATGGCTTAAATAGTCATGCTCGTAACTGCAATATAAAACAAGTTACAAGCCCCCAAAGTTAAAAAAAAAATTTTTCTTTTATGTACAATTATTATTTTTACTTTTTTATTATTAATTGGTGGTATTTTTTTCTTTTAGTTTTAATTTGCAATCTTCTACACGGAATGAAAATTATGGGAAATTTTGCTATGCATTATGGGAATGGTTCCCATACTGGTATGGGAATAGTACCTATACTACTATAGGGATGGTTCCCATAAATTATGGGAACCATCCCCATAATAGTATGAGAATAGTTCCCATACCATTATGGGAATGGTTTCCATAATGATATGGGAATAGTTCCCATACCATTATGGGAATGGTTCCCATATTGGTATAGGAACTATTCCTATAATATTATGGGAACTATTCCCATAATGTTATGGGAACCTTCCCTATAATATCATAAAATTTTTTTTTTGCACAATAATGTAGAAATTTCCCAAAATTTGAATTTTCTTGAATATTTTGTGCTGACAAAAAATTCTTGTTAAAAATTTTAATGTTTTTTTGCCAAATACGATTTTTTTTTTCAATGTTTGAATTTTTGTTTTTATGTTTAATAATATTTCTGTGTATTGTAGAAGTGATTACCACACTTCTTTAAATTAATTTTTTCATGATAATATGGGAACCATTTCCATAATATTATAGAAATGGTTCCTATAATAGTATGGGAACTATTCCCATAATATTATGGGAATGGTTCCTATAATAGTATGGGTACCATTCCCATAAATTATAGGAATGATTCCCATAATATTATAGGAAGTATTCCTATAAATTATAGGAACCATTCCTATAGTGTTATGGGTATCATTCCCATAATTATAGGAACTATTCCGATAATTATGGGAAACATTCCTATAATTATAGGAACCGCTCCTATAATTTATGGTCGTAATTCCTATGATGGTATAGGAAAAAATTTCACAAAATTATGGGAACCGCTGCCATAATTTTCTTTTCATGTATATAAAATCTTCAATAAAATTTTCAAATTTTATAAACATTTCTTGCATAAAAATAGCTGTTATATGGAAGTTTGAAAATTAAAATTAGCCGAAAAAAATACCACCAATTAATAACAAAAAAGTAAAATCAATAATTATACATAAAAGAAAAATTATTTCTTCTTTGAACTTTGGGGGATTGTAACTTTTTTCATATTGTAGTTACAGGCATGACTATTGAGGGCATTTTTGTAGGTAATTTAATTTACTATAAGGATGAGAAATTTAAAATTGGAACAAAAATTTTTTACACGTATTTTAAATGGGAAAATGAAATTGTAAACCGCCAGCTCAATTTTCGAGATATATATCTGGCCGACAGTTGAATCGGCCTGTTTTTGGCCAGAATGTTTTTTTTCAATGAAATTATCGTGAGTGAAAATCTTTGGCCGAAAACAGGCCGAAATTTGGCCAACAGTTAAATCAGCCTGTTTTCGGCCATAGTATTTTTTATTAAATAAAATTATGGTATTTAAAAAAAAATTAAAAAAAAACAAATTACATATGACCATACATGGCCATATATAGAGCCTATATACTTTTTAAACAATTTTATACATAACTACAAAACCAAAATTACACATATCACAATTACTTACATACCGGATTTTATAGCTTACAAAAAAAAAATAAGAAATTTTTTCGTTATTACTAGTAATAGATTTTCAATTATATTATGCTGTTTTAAAAGTTACTAGTCATTGTCGGTAGCGTAGCCTAGTCGTTAAAGCGTCGGCCTTTCGTTCGTTCGGTCCCGGGTTCGAATCTTTCTTGAGCGTGTGCGGTTCGTTTATAATTCTAGCGTTTTTACTCGAAGTAAAAAATTTCTACTAGATTAGAAATTAAACTAATTACATATCTGATAATTCCCGCATTACCAAAATGATGGAACAAAAAAAAAAAAAAAATCTGGGCGTCGATTGACCCTGTGGGCCAGCCCCAAAACTTCCCGCTGTTTTCGAGCTCCAGGAGCTTGAAAACATCACTGTGAATATATTTTCGAGCTCGAAAATGCTATTACATGGAATCATTTTTTTATGAGCTTTTCAAGCTCTACCAAGTTACGTTTTTTGCTAGAGTTGGAAAAGTTAAGAATCGAAAATCATTAATGAATGAGCGGCTTTTAAATTTTTATTATCGATTATGTTTTCTGAAATAAATATGTTGAGGCAGAAATCAATGTCAGTGATCAAAATCAAGATTTGAATAAGTTTTGACTTAGGTCAGAGCAATTATATATGGAATATCCGAGAAAAACATTAAAGACTGGGTTTTTCAATTTTTTGCTGACAATATGTTTAAAACTAAGGAACAAGTTATATGACATTATTTGATGATCGGAAGAGACTATAAAGAGAAAGAGTTGGTATGATTTCAGACATATTTTAGCACATTATATTTTGATTTATCTGGAAAAAATAACATAAAATGTTATTTTTTTAACTTTTCAGCGCCGATATCTTTTGAACTAATCAACCGATTTTGACGTTTGAGGTGGCAATCGGCGCGTTTTCTTGAATTCTAGAGCTGATTAAATTTCGAAATTGATCGGATAAGTCACTTCAAAGATAATCGAAAAAAACTGTTTTTTATCATTTCTATCGCCAACGATATCTCTCGAACAAATTAACCGATTGAGATGGTTGAGGTGGCATTCGACACGGCTTATAAAGTTCTAGATCTGATTAGATTTTGAAGTCGATCGTTCAAGCCGTTTCTGAGAAATCACTAAAAAACTAAAAAAGAAAATTTTTTTTTTTTCGTAATTCGCCAATATTTTCGAGTCTACTCGATCAAATGATCTGAAATTTTCAGAAAAGTTGAGGGCCAACAAGCTCTTTCGATTGCCACCCCAACCATCCAACTCGATTCATTAGTTAAAAAGTTACAAAGAGTTTAGACACACACACACACACACACACACACACACACACACACACACACACACACACACATACACACACACACACACACACACACACACACACACACACACACATACACACACACACACACACACACACACACACACACACACACACACATACATACATACATACATACATACATACATACACTCGGACATCATTCTGAAAATTGTCAGAATAGCTTCCTAGGACCTCAAAACGTCGACATCTGATGAAAACTCGACTTTTGAAAATCGGGGTGAAAACAATAACTTCCCAATTTTTCGAAAATCGTCGATTATCTTAGCGGGAAGTTAAAAAGAAAAAAGTCGAGTGTCTTTTGCACGCCTCGATTTTTTTAATTCAGTTGAAATTTTTATACATAGCTATATATTGGAAGTTTTAATATATGATTATATATAATGTCCGGGAATTAAAACCCTTCCTCAACCTAACTCGCCTGGAAACGAACGTATGTAGTCGCTACTGGAGTGAAATAGGGTTTAATTTCAATGGAGTTCTCTATCTTCTAAAACTTATTTCACCCAGACGTTCAGACTAAAAACGATACTAGGTTGAAACAGGATTTAATTTAAAAAAAAATTTCGACTCGGGATATAACCCTCGATGGGCAAATGAAATTTTTAGGCCTTATAACGAGTCTTTGATGCCATGTCTTCCATCTTCTGTATGTAATTAATCATAGCCGAATTTAAACGATGCATTTCTTGTTTAAAATGAAAATGACTTCGCTTCATCTTTTCTTCTAAACATTTCTTAAGGCATGATTTCTTAACTATTAAAAAATAATTTCTTAAATAGTAAAAAATATTTGTTGAATACAAAAAAATGATGTTTAAGAAATGGTTTCTTAAACAGTAAGAAATCTTTCTATTAGTGTACATGGTAATCCGTTCTTTCGGTTTATAAATTTATTTTGCGAGTTAGGGGAGACCGGGGCACGACGGCCCGCTAGGGCACGGCGGCCCTTCTCAAAAATTTCGTAAAAAATTTTTTTTTTTCATTTTCGGTCAAATCATGATACCTCTGATATTTTAAAGATATTTTTGGCTGATCTGCGATATCTGGCATAATGGACAACCTGAAAAAAAATTTGCTACAGAAAAATTATTTTTTTTTCTATACTACAATGAATTTGAATAATTTATTGATTAAAGCTCTTTTAGGACAATCGATTATATTGTGGTTAAAATAACAAAATAAAAATTTGAATAAAACTGATTATGTCAGCTAAATACTTTTTTTTTTTTAATAAATTTGAAGTCCATGGGATTATAAAGGTCCGGAAATAGTGTATTTGCACTTAACATCTTTTTTTTCAATAAAAAAAAAAAAAAATCTGGGCGTCGGTTGACCCTGCGGGCCAGCCCCAAAACTTGCCGCTGTTTTCGAGCTCAGGGAGCTTGAAAACATTACTGTGAATATATTTTTGAGCTCCTCGAGCTCGAAAATGCTATTACCTGGGATTATTTTTTATGAGCTTTTCAAGCTCTAACATTACGTTTTTTGCTAAAGTTTGACAAGTTAAGAATCGAAAATTATTAATGAAGAAGCGGTTTTCAAATTTTTACTCTCGATTATGTTCAATGAAATAAATGTATCGAGGCAGAAATTGATGTCAGTGATCAAAATCAAGATTTGAGTGAGTTTTGACTTAGGTCAGAGCAAGAACATATGAAATATCCGAGAAAAACATTAAAAACTGGATTTTCTCAATTTTTTGCTGATGATATGTTTTAAACTAAAGAACAAGTTAGATGACATTAGATGATAATCGAAAGAGACTATAAACAGAGAGAATTGGTATGATTTAGGTTCTAAATTTATGAATCGTATTCGTCTAATAAAGTTTAACGATGTAAATCATTCATATCGCTGTAGAATTAATGTATATCAAAATTGATACTAGGAATCATTATTGAAATTATATTGATAAAATATATGATTTCGATATTTATTACCAGGCTTGAACTATAAATTCCAAATTAAATGTCCTCGGAAAATTTTATAGAAGTCAAAAAATGATTCATGGGTGAGTTTTATGGTTGTTCATATAATTATTGATTTAGTAAATAAACAAGTTTGACTGATTTGCAGGCAACCGCGAAAGAAAAAGAAAAATTCATCGTAATTTTTAATGATACAGATTTGAAATTTGATCAGATCATTTCCATATTTTGACACTTTCAACGTGTGTATATGTGTATGTGTAGCTTTCGGTGCAGTGCGCTGTTGCCAGTTTTCAATATGGTGGAAAGTTCACCTAAATAATTTTCAGTATCTCAGTTTAAAAAATTAATAATTAGTTAAAAAATTCGATAACACTAACTTTTTATAACAAATCTCTAAACTATATATTTCAAAGAATATTTTAAAACAATATTTATTATGGTATTTACTTAAATAATATAAGTATGAAATTTAAAACAAAAAAAAAAATCTGATCTGCCATAAGACTGTATGTTAAAAATTTAATTTTCAATCGTTAATAACTTTTCAAAATGATCCATAACGAGCTTCCAAATTTTTAGGAAAAATTAGTATATACCTAAACTTATCAAAACTAAAAAATAAAAATTTTTATCTACTATCAAGTCTCATGGATGAACGTCCTTAAACGACTCTAAATACTACCAAAAAAATCGAAAAACCCATTTCCTTCATTCCTACTCCCTCAATGGTGATGGCTTAAACTAAAACCCAAAATTATCTTAGAATTCGGGTATTGATCCAAAATATTCTCTCAAATACTATAGCCCCCAACTTGGAAAAGGGCTCTGAAGTTAGATTAGTCGAAATTGGTTCGCCCTGTATTTGAAAAAATCATTAGTCGACGCCCTATCTGTGGCCTATAAATAGAATAGTAACGTAGTTTGTAATAGTACAATTTTAGTATTGGTCAAACCACCGAGAAGCGTACTGCAGTTCTCTCTACAAAATAAAAAGTTTATAAAATTAATAAGTTTTTCTGTTAATTGGTTTATAAATTATGAATAAGTTAAGTGGGACAATGAAGGCTGAAGAACGTATTGAAAACAGCACAAATGAGCTCACTAAGAAAACTTCTAATGAGCAAAAATTAGATCTTTCCATAATCATAAAGCATCTTCTTTTCGTAAGTAAGTCAACATCCATCACGATTATGCATTAAAAAATTATTGGATTAACATAGTTAAAAATGTTTTTGTAGTCAAAAATAAATTTCAATAGTTTAATTATTCATTATATTTTAACATTTGAAGTTATTTTAATTTCGAAAAAACGTTTATAAAAAGAAAGTTTTTTAAGTTCAATTTTCGTGTGAAAATGAATAATCATGTATCGTCATGTCATGTTAATAATAATATGGAGTTTTTTGCAGAAAACAATAATAAGTGTACACCTATAATATATATATATATATATATATATATATATATATATATATATATATATTCATATATATATATATATATATATATATATTCATATATATATATATATATATATATATATATTCATATATATAGGGGAGGGAGGGGCAAAACGGGGTACTTAAGGAAATACCAAGTTTTCGAGGACTCAAATATACTAAATCTTTTTTTGTTTTTTAATGATATTCAAAGTAAATAGAAAAAATTTTCATTTACCGTTAAAAAAAAAAAATTTCATTTTTGCGGGCAATATGGGGTACCCCCTAAAATAGGTGAAAAAAAAAATTCTGGATTTTAAATGAATTTGATTGTTAAATTTTTTTTTAAGTAATTTACATGAAGAAAAATTTTATTTTACATGATTACTGGATACAAAAAAAGAAAAACAAATTTTGAATAGTTTTTATCATAAAACTAAACTAATTAATATTTTTCGACCGACAATTGATTTTTGGAAAAGTTTAACAAAATAAATTCAAAATAACGCTCAATTATATTTACAAAAGTGATTTTGGAATGTTTAAAAACAATGTAAAATAGAAAATTTTTTTAAATAAAATTTTGAGGAGACCCCGTTTTGTCTACCTACTCCCTTCCCCTAATGTATATATAAATATAGATAGACCATTTTTTTTTTTTACCACAGGTTTTATGGAAGTTTTTCTTATGCTCGTTGTGTACTGGATGAAATCAGATGACGAAGAAGCTTATTCTATGTATGGTCTAATACTGGGTTTTTCTATGTCTGTTACTTTCTCGGCAATACCATATTCTCCTTGTGCCGGTCTAGAAGACTGGAAATATCGACGTAAATATTTCTCACTACTTGGGTGAGTCTACTTGCAAATTTGTCTCACAGCGATAATAATTCAGATTATAAATAAATTTTCTTAATATTTATGTTGTTCCAGCATGAGAGAAATACTCATGATTGCCTTGTCATTGTTAAGTCTGTACATGTTCTTCTACATCGACGATGAGGACATTATAAGGGCATGTGAATGGGAATGCCCATTACGACAGTTAATATATTGTGCAACATTTAGTTTAGTTTTTATATCTGCCGGCTTCGACGTGCTATTTTGGGTGTTTTCTAAATTCAAAATAATCAAGAAATTAATAATATTTTTAATGTCTATCATTCCTGATAACTCTCCGATATGCCCGCAATGTCAAAATAAGATTTCAACTTCTTCGATTAAAGTCCAATAAATGGAAAGCAAGTCTATTTAGATTTGATTGACTTTTTTTGAATTGAATCCCGAGTAAGTAATACAATTAAGTCTCCACCAAAATAAAAACCCAGTGTATTCCATGCTCAAAATGAAATAAAACTCTTGATAATCTGCTCAAAATTGCTTTGAATCTTACCTTGCTGAATTGAGTCACTACCAAGCTTTATGACCCGACTCCAGCGAAGCAAACAAAAAGTTATGAATTTGCCCGGTATGTATGTATGTTCCTCTGTTTCCTCATAACTTCTAAATTACTTATTATAATTTGACAAATAAGGTATCGTCGGAAGCGCCATCTTGGTGGTCCGCTGGTTATAACCTATGTGAAGTCACATCAATTTAAATATGGTTCGCTCTAGAATACATAAAACCATGAAATGAAATAAAAAGTTGTTTTTGTAATGATGCTGGGTGGGTACCAAAGATAAGAGTTATTTAGCACATTTCAAAAATATATATATTGTTAGCTGTTACTCGCGGCTTTGCTTGTATGCGCCTGATAATTGGCAATAATTTCTAAAGTCACGCCTCAGATATGAACCAAACATATTTTCTCTCTAAACCTACCCAAAATTATTTGTATACTAGAATTATCATAAAATTATAAGTCGAAAATAATTTAAATAAAGATTAAGTTCAAAAACTAAAACCCAACTACTAACGATATAAAAAGTATGCAACAAGAAAATATTCTCAACTAAAATTATTATATACAATAACTATTCAATATTTTTCATCTATTATATAAACACACATAATATATTTCAATGTATTTAATACTTTATAATGATATTCAGAGGATAGTCGTGGTCATATATTACCTACCCTAACAAAACAATACATTCTTACAGTAGTAGGCAATTATAAGTTTCAGGGTAAAGTGGCATATGACCACGGCTATCACTATGAATATGTATTAAATAAATTAAAATATATTACAAGTGTTTATATAATAGACGAAAAATTTTAGACTGTGACTTTCTAGTAGTCAGGTTTTACTTTTTGAACTTACTTTTTTTTTCACCCAGAGCTTGTAAAAGTTGTAAATTACTCGATATTATGATAATAAACTAATCATCACTTGGCCCTGATTAAAAATACTGATTGAAAAGAATTCGAATTTCATCATTTTTAATTCTTTTCAATCAATATTTTCAAACAGGGGGACGATACGATGTAAATATAATAAAGCCTGAAACTCATGTAAAATAATAAAACAACAAAATTATAGAATAATAAAGTATCAAGAACCGATGACCAGTATCTATTATCATCAAACGAATTCTCCGCAATTATTTACAGTGTAATTATTCATCCTTTCTTCCCCCCAAATTCCCGAATTCAAATTAAGCAGGGGGGCAGTTAATAAAAATAAGCGTATTGCTCTTAAAGTTTACAGTTTTTATTTACCTAGCGAAGACTTCGATACTACTCAAATCTATTAGCTCTTTAAGGTCGCAAACAGTGGGAAATTTCTGGACTGATCTGCAGGATCAGTCAGTTTTCAGATTTTTTTTAACGTTAGTGGTTAAAAAACTGCATCGAATGTCACCTTTAACGTCAAAATCGGTTCATTATTTCGAAAGATATTCTCAACCCAGAAAGCCTGACTTTCTTAGCGAAAGAATGTGGAGCAACGTTTTGTTCACTATGTCGTCAACTTGCGGTCAACATCTGACTATTCAACTATTGGCTGTAATATAAATATAGCTTGAACTAGAAATTCACTTCATTCTACTACCGGAATCTAAAGACAAATTGACACAGAAAGTTACATTCAAATTGATCAACAAGTTAGCTTCAACTTATTGTATTTATCTTGGTGACCAATTGTGGGCGTAGATTGACTCCAACTTACCACCAACACTTAGTTATCAGGAATAACACTTGCAGAGATTTCTACCGTAACGACCGATGATAACAACATCATATGTTTTTATCGAACAGCCGGCAGACTTTTTACCCTGATAGCCATCTTATCCACAAGTTAACTTCAAGTAACTGCCGTATTCTAATTGGATATGTTTACCCTGATAGCTACACCTTACTCAGTAGGGTCTGCAGTTAAATATTTTCGGCTAACTTAACGAGAAAGTTTCTGGCAAGCTTGGCTGGATAATACTTTGCTTTAAGTTGGCTTTAGAATACGGCAGTGGCTTGAATGTAACTTGACAGAAAAACTTGCCGTCGATTTGAAATGAAACTTTCAATCAACTTAACGTCATTGTCTGACAGTAATACTTGTAGTCAAATTGAATTCAAGTTACAGACAATTTACTGTCAACTTAAAAGTAACTGCTTGCTTTCCAACACTTTCCTTTAAGTTACCTTTAGAATACGGCAGTAGCTTGTAGTTAACTTACGGTTAGGATGGCTATCAGGGTATGCTTGACCTCCGACAAGGTTGTCAAAGTAGATTTCGTTATAAACATCTACAAAGTATAGGGAACTATCGTATCAACAAGTCTTTCAGCATTTACCCGTAACTGCTCCCCCTAGCGTCAAAATTACACAATAAATTCCCCTTCCTATCTGCAGTATACCGACTTAATCTAACAGCAAGAGCTTTTATATTCATAAAACTCCGTAAAATATTTCAGTCTCTTCTTGGGACGTGAACGCGCAAGGATGGGTTCCGACAATGAGCCACGAACCGCCCACAATCCAGAATTTTAAATACAGTGCCATTAATCATTAAATTATAAATTGTTTACAATTTATGAACTAATTTTATTGCAATAAAATACTTAAATAATAATTGTTACACAAATATTTCTACTCTTAAATATTTAAACAATTTGACGTGAATGTCATAAACAATTGTGGTAATTAAAATATTTTTTCATTCGTTAGTGATTAAATTATGAACTATTAATCGTCATTCATTCTATTATAAAATTATATTGACCGTAAAGTGTAAATGTCTATAGATATTTAAGTTAAAGGATTTATTGTATCTTCATATATATATAGTTATTCGTAAATTAATCTAAATATCTATGATAAATTTACGGCACAAAGTTGAATTTAACGAGTGGTGCTGGGCGGACGGGTGAAAAAATATTAGCAAGTGGACTTGCGTAGATTTTCGTCAGACATAAGGGTAGTAAACTCGCATGGCAAACGTGAGTCTAGCTGGATAATAACGATTAGGTGAGTACTGTGTTTATTATTGATAATTTTATACACTTATTTTTAAATAGATAATACATACATTTGATATTCATTCTTTAATATGTTACGTATGTTTCTTTAATCAGCTGTATTATATATATATTTTTTTATTAGTCTCCAGCTGTAGGTATTAACAACCGACCATTACATCATATCATTATTTGTTGATACCAAGATAATTTAGATCGAACCTATTTATTCATTAAGTTTAATTTAAAAGGAAAAAAAGTCTAATTTTGTTTAAATAATGAAACATTTATAATCAAATACTACGAAATATTTATCATTGCTGACAAAGAGCATTAAAATGTTACAGTTTCACTTTTGATTGTTTTTCCCGCAAAATATCGATATGACTCACTAAGGAAGTCGGCATTGACTTTTATCTTATGAATAACTCTAGTTCCAGAAAAAGAACTCTGTCCAATTTTTATCTTTTTAAATATACTCAAGTAAATAGATATATTATTAGTAATAAATTTTTCGAACTCGATTTATCGTCCTAATATGTGATTATTTTTTTTTATTTTAATAGTCGTAAAAAAATTTGATAAAAAAAAATTAGTGTCTTGATAAAATTTATGTCAATTACAAGAGTCAAGGTTATTCCCATGTAAACATTTTTTTAAGATTCACGAAAAATAAATAAGAAAGTACAATAATGATATAAAATAAGGTAAAGAAATGACAGGCTTGAGAACGGATGCACCCTGAAAATTGCATAGCTGAGATAGCTATAATACTTATTATTATTATCATTAAACTCTATTTACAGTCGACGAACAAAAACTAATAAAAAAAAGAAAAATTATTAACAATCGTTGTACCACCCACGAAGTACATAATAAACTTGTATCTATTTTAGTTGTAGTAAATTATAATATTTTCCAATTATAAGTTTCTGTAACTTATCAATATCAGAAAAAAAATAAATCGGTATTAAATAACGTGATTTGATTTTCATCAATTATTTTTACACCTGTGTCGCAGACTATCGATTAAAGAAGCTTAAAAAAAAAAATTATAATTCACGTGTATTATAAAATCTGTAGCTGTGGTTATATATATCATTAAGATAATTCAAGTAATGGTAATAAATAATGATAAATAATTTTGAAAAATATGGTTGTATTGCTAATAAGAGTATGCGATTGCAGTAATGACCGCAAAATTGACGATGGTTTAAAATAAACGGTAACGAGATAATTAGCTACAACTAGTCTAGTGTCGGGTAGTTTGCACGTAGTCACTCTAGTTATGAGAATAGTAGCGACTAATGAGTTGTGAAGAAGATGAAAAAGTGGAAGAAAAAAAAAAGATAGGGAGATTAAAAATAAAAGAATATTTATGATGATAAAAAAGTGAAGACTTAAGATGTAACACACATGAGTATATAGATATACACACATATGTGATGAAGAACGAAAGACTTGACGGTTTGCATCGTTACCGCTTGGCTACGGTTAAAAGTGAATGGGAAACACGCTCATTCACAAGATTTTCTTCCGAGGGGCCCGTATTGCCCGCCGGCCAGTTTGGTACAACTACTCCGCACTACCTCATATATGCGTAAAAACGTTTTATGCGTTCAATACCTCACAATACGACTGTATATTGCATTTATGTATACATATATATGTAACACATCGCGAAACGTTTATCCGCGTGTCGGACCATGCATGATTCCATTCACGGATATTAAATGTCAGTGAGGTCTCGATCACAAAGACTTTGCTCATCGTATCACGGCAATAATCCGCTTAATTTTGTTTTTCCATTTTATTTCGTTATATTATTATAATTTTTTTTATTTATCAACATTTTAGTATTTATTTTCAATTGAAGCTACAAAAGATGACGGGCAATATTTATTCTTCACTATCGATTTGAACGATCGACCCTCGGGATCGATATTACACGCCTCTTGACTGGTAGTTCAGATAAAGATAACTTAAATGAAATAAAAAAAAGTTATACATTTTATTCTGACTACTAATTATTATTTTTTTTTATTTTAATATTTTATACAAATTCACGTAATTGTAGGTTATGCTTTCTTTAACATTATATAATTTTATTAATATTTTAGTATTTGTTTTAATTGAAAAAAAAAGCTATCCGGCTGCTGATATAGAAGTAGATTTATCACTGAAATATCTTCAAAATCCAGTAAAATCGATGAACATTATCATGAAATAAAAAATAAATCAACTAAACTGTATAGCTAATTTGATTAGACTTAACGTCTTTTTACAGTAATGAGCTAACCCTGATTAAAAGAAACGATTCAAAACGATTCAATTTTACTACTATGTAGATACACTTTCATCATTGAGTGAATCGTTTTGTTTAATCAGGGAAGTATTTTTCCATTTAAAAGTTATTTGTAAATAAGTTTTAGAAGCAGCATTTTTTGTCAATATAAAAAATCTCAATTTGCCTCTATTTATAAAATATTCACTGATTCTGCTAATTTTCTAATTTGAATGAGACAATGGTTGTTCGAAAGTAACTTCCAAATTTCATTAACATCCGATTAGAACTATGGGCGCTATCGATATGGCAAAGTATGTTAAATCTTATACATACATACATTTTTGAATCAATGGTATTTTTGAAATCTTCTCGACTAATTGCGACATTTTATTAAAATACAATGAAACTTCACCGTAAGGACAAGTAGGATTGTTTAATTGCTATAAAAACTATAAAAATCTATAAATAGAAACTTAATGAAAATATTGTAGATAAAGACATTTAAATATTTTAATTTAAAGTAATTGTTAATTCAAAATGGAGAACTACCATTGTATTTTTTATTAACATAATCCATATCAATATTAATACATTGTCATAATACATATATTTAATTAATATAAACATAAATTTAAATACCTTAAATAATTATAATTTATAAGAAGTAAAATCGAATGCGCAATCACGGAAATTGAAAGGGTCTGCATGTCTCCATATGTCACCCTGAAATCCACACAATAATCTATCGTAATATAATAAATGACTTTGAAAATGCTGCGAACATTATCCGTGACTCGTGCTTGCATACAGACTTGAGATATCGTGTTTCTCTTAGATTCTATCGTAGTCGTAGACTTACTCTTACTCTCTTTCTCTCTCACTCTCATTCTCTTCCTTACTTGCAATAATTTAGCTCCTTTAATCTTCTTGAACTCGTTATATCTCTCACTCCCTCATACTTTTAGGATTATATATGCATACAAAGTTGGTTGAGATACGAGCAGGTAGACGAATGATCATGCATCCTGTATGTTCTGCGAATATGTATGAGGAAGGCAATCGAGATATCTCAAGTATCATTATGAACATCGACCTATTACGAGTCCAATTAATCGATCAGATAACATATTATAAAAGCTTATTTTATTAATACTCCTAACCAGATTATGAAATAGATTCTCTATGACTAATTGATCCACTGGGATTGGAATTCAACTACAATATTATCACATATTTCTTTAACTATTACGGCTAATTATTCATTTATTAAAAGATAAAAATAACTTATTTCAGTACACAGATGTAAATAATTTCTTAGCGCAATAAATGTTTTGCACTAGGAATTGAACCCTGGTCAAAAATAAAACTTGATTTAGACTAGGTTTACTAAGTCGAAATTTAGAGCCTTATTTCACAAGACAAACTCGACTTTTTTTTTACACAGATATCAAATACATGAGTTTTCGCGTTGGTTTAGACTTAACTGACTTACTTAGTCACGATTTAAGACGAAAAAGTTTAAATCAAATCTAAATATTAATTTATTTAATGTCGTAAGATGGACGGCGGTGTCGAAGTTGATATACTTGCTACTTGCTATTCGCGGTTTCCAAAATTTCGATATCAGAAAAAACTCGATATTGGAAAATAATCATGGAAATGGATATGATTTTCTATGATTGTTTTCTTCTTTTCATTTCATTCTTAGCAACAGTAAATATTTATTTCATCGGTTTAAAATATTAATTTTTTAAAGTCGGAATTGACTTGATTTAGACTTATTTGACTTAAATTATAAGGCAAAAAAGTTAAAACTGAGGTAAAACGTGAAAAATAAATTTTAAACTAAAAAATACTGCATGTTTTTGATTTGGTTGATCAAGTCTGAAGTAAGGCGAATAAACAACTTTTTTCGACTTTGTTTAGAAAGTTGAATGACTGTCGTGCTCGAAGTAAAGACGAATAAGCTCAAACTAAGATGAAAAAAGTTCTAAAAGTTGACAAAAATTCAATTCAAGTCGAAAAAGTTGAGATCTAATCAAAAAATGGTCAGCAAATCGATAACTTCAAAAGAAAATCAGGTGAAGCGAGCTTGAATCAAGTTTTTTTTTTAACCTGGGAGTAGAAAAAATTTCTTGATACGAGTAAAAATTTTTTACACCAAGAACTCCTTTTTTTCTGTATATAACATATTTTATTTTAATTTAATATAATAAAATTATAAATTAAATACATTTCGAAAATATTAAATTCATTTCCCAAGCGATTATTAATTTTTTCCATAAATTATACAGTCTAATACACTTCAAATATAAACAATAGAATCAGTGTAAATTAAAAAAAAAATTTTTTAAAGAAAATTAATTTAATTAGAAAAAAAAAAAAAAGTATTATATACATGTTAAGTATATATTGTTAGTATAACCTCGAGTCATTAATAATTAAAAAAATAAAACACTTAAAACAAAGTATAAAAGTTAAACGACATTGAAGGAATGATAAATTAAAGTATTAAATAAAAAGGGTATATAAACTTGTAGATTATAAGTAACCTATTATTTTCACAAAGTAGTTACGACATCATTATTGTCATTGAGTTTAAAATAATTACCATCTATTGTTCATTTACGACGATGAAATGTGAACATAATAGCGCCTGATAAAAATCTTACTCTAATGTAATAATTGACTAGTAACCTATGATAAAAGTAGATAAAACCAGACAAGTATTGGACTTTAGCTCACCCGTAACGAGCTTAAACTGTCCAGCGCAGATCCAAGACCCCAGATATAGGAGTAAGTTAATCTAATTACTGTCTTAGTATTGTCGTTGATATTTCTCGTTTAAATTATATCTCACTGGAAAGAGAGTAAGAAAAAAGAGAGAGAAAGGATGTAGGTCGTTGAGGGACGATAAGATTATTTTTTTCACGACAGACGCAAACTGTCATCGAGTGTCCCATCTCTCCGCGTGACTCACAAATAAACATATTCGACACTAAATAAACAATTTATATATACATATATACATCTACTCGTTATTTAAACTGATAAAAGTCATAATCTATTTATTAGCACATCCGCAACGTACTCAATTTAACTTTAAAAATACTGATGATATTAAAATTAAAACAATGATACATTTCTATAAATATCACTCATAAATTCATATAAAATAGCAGAAAGAATTTGCTATAAAAAATAAAATGATTATGATATTTAATACTGTTAAAATATTCAGCTTTCTTTTAATACTTTTTTAAACGCATACTGTACATTCAATTTGTAAGTACGCCGTTCGTTATTGTGCCAACACGTGAAGAGAATTTATTAGCGCCGTTTGTCTGCAAGCGTGACATATTTATTCGGCTCCTTTCAGACGAATTCTTCATCATTAATTATTTTATTTATTTTTTTAAATACCTATCCTTTTTTTCTAAATCATTATCATTATTATTAATATTATTTTTAACGTTTAAATATATATATTTTACAGACAAACTCAGCAATAATGTCAGTGCTACTGGAAGCAAGGCCTTACAGGCCATTCAAATCCTCCGAAGAGTACTTGATCGCAATGAAGGAGGATCTTGCCGAGTGGCTGAACGCTTTGTACCCAGAATTAAGGATAAACCTGGATAATTTTATGGACAGGCTTGACACAGGGGTACCTCTTTGCAAGGTAATTGTCTCTTATCGCATTACATTTTATCCACTATCGTCATATTATACAACAATAATATTATATTTGCTTTATCTATTGAAACGAAATCTTGGAACTTTATTTATATTTAAAAAAAAATAAGTAAATACCAATACAAATAATTTCAAGACAAGAGTCTGGATAGAATACATATATACCGTTAAGAAAAACCTATAAACACACGCATTCGCAAGTGCAACGATAATTTACGATCAAATACATATCTCTCTGGATAGGATGGAATAAAGAAACTGAAGAAAAAGCTTAGACGTAAACACAGTGTGCCTCAAGCGCTTTTATATATATATATATATATATATATATATATATATATATATATATATATATATATATATATATATATATATATATACTGTTCCTCCTCCCCTCGTATGAAACTTTAGCATGTATACATATGTATTTATATATATGTTTCTTTATACTCTTACACTGCGCTAGGTCTCTCCCTAATTTTTTTAGACTCTCAACGCAATGAATTATTTACTGTTAAGCTCTCTTCCAAGAGGCTTCACTGTCTTATTCATATCTGTATGTAGTATGTGCACAAAAGCAGTCGTAAGGTAATGTAATGTGTAAAAGTATGAGGATAACGAACTCGGTCGAGCGTGCGTCGACCAGAGAGGAAGAAGGATGCGTACGTATATGACGTTCAACGGAAACTCTACGATATACGTGATATGACTGCGATGTCCGAATGACGCCTGAGCTGTAATAGTCACAAGTAAAGACTAAGCGACAAAACATAACCGGGAATAAAAGAAATGGAGGAAAAAAAATATTTAAAAAAAAAGAGAGCAGCCTTAACAAAAGCTAAATGAAGAATTTTCTTTTAGAATTTTCTGCAGCTTGCATATCTGTGTTAGTCTGCAAAAGAAATGTTTGTTTTGTTTTTGTTCTTTTACAATTTTATCCCTGCATCTACAAACTTTTTTTAGTTCTTGCTAACGACACGATAATTTTTTTTTCTTTTGAGTTTCTGCAAATATAGTTTTCGTTGGCCATGGCAATTAGTTGCTCGGGCTCTTACAAATAATAAAGCGGATTTTTACTTATAATATTTTTCACAAATTCAACCTCTCGTTGGTTACGTAGCTTTTGGTGAATGTCCCAGAACACCCGGGTCGAAGAAATTCATATCTTGGTTTTGGCGTAATTTTAAAAATTAAAAATAAAGCAAGTCTAGCAAGACAAAAGCAAGTCAAGTATGAGTTCTTATTTTAATAAATGAAATAGTATATTGTGTGACAAGGGATGAAACAAGACGATTTCAGACTAGGGTGAAATGGGCTGACATTACCCGCAGTCTAAAATCGTGTTTTATCCTGAGTCACAAACCATATTTTTCATGATTACCTGCATCGGAACTTCCAGATTCAGTGTCAATAGTCAGTAAGAAACAAGTTAACTTCAAGCCGATGATGCGGAGAACTGTTAGAGAATGAGAAATCTGTGATTTACAATCACTTATTAAAAAGTAAATAAGACAAAAATATTATGTTTATTCATTAAATGAACATTAAATATAACTAACACCGGGCAGGAACAATTGTGTTTCTTCCTAAAGGAAAAAACACGCATGTTTCTGCCCGCTGTATGAAGGTATTTGCGAGTTACGAATTCGCTAGCAGTTATTTGCAACATCGGCTTGAAATTAGCTTGTTTCGACTGGCTGTAGAGACATTGAAACTTTAAGTTTCGATACTGGTATCATGAAAAACATATTTTAGGATATGAAAACACATTTGGTTTTGACTTACTTTTGACTAAGTTGCCTTACTTAGTACTGATTTTCGCTAACCAACTCAAATTAAAGTCACTTCTTAGATTTGACTTAGTTGACTTAGTTGAAATTTAAGTAATTTAAGGCAATACCAAGTCAATGTGACTTTAATTTGACTCTAGTTTTCAAGTCAAATCTAAGTCAAACTTGATTTGAATTTAACGTAAATCTTCAAGTTAAAAAAGTCATATTAAAATTAAAAAATTAAGTGTAGCCGAAATCAAGTTAACTAAGTAGAGTAAGTGAAAATCAAGTAATTTTTTTGACCCGAGTCGCGGCAATGTAAATCTTTTTGAATAAGTGCAAGAATTGAGTAAAGCCTAAAAAAATTTCAAGTAGTATAACCTCAAGTGTGACAACAGTGGACGTCAAATTTTATTGACGAAATTCGTCGCTCTGTGAAAGACTCACCGCGCTTACATTATAGTTTATTCATATCAATAATTATCTATTTAAAAAAATAAAAATCATTACGGTTATGAAAGTTATTCAAACTGAATTAAAAAAATATAAGAATTACTTGATTGGCAAAAGCTAATAATCTTTAGTTTGTTTCATATAATCAATATAAAAAAGCGGGAATTCCGTTCATAGCGTGACTAACCAAAGGGTCGCGACAATCGATATTTGATTCAATTTTATTCACTAATAAAGACTTGGACTATTAAATAAATCTTTAACATTCTCTGGAAGAATACCTAAAACTAAAAATCACGTTCGTTAAAAAAATTTTGCTGTGTCTTAGATAAAAATTGTCATTCAAAATTATTATTTATTGTGCGATTGCAACACAAAAGTTCAATTTCCTTGAGTATGAGGAAGTGGATAGATGACATTTCTTTTTACGCAAACGTGAATAATTTTATTTTATTCAATTTTAAAATAATTTTTATTACTTTATTTTATATTCATTTACCAACTGACATTTCAAATAATTATATAATTTTTTTTTAATTTATTGAAAATAAAATAATAAAACCCATCATACAAAATAGTTATCTTGTATATGACAACATAAAAGATTTAAAGTAATAAATAAACATCAAGTAAATATACAAAAATTATAAAAATAA
Source organism: Microplitis mediator (assembly GCF_029852145.1). Lineage (NCBI taxonomy): Eukaryota > Metazoa > Arthropoda > Insecta > Hymenoptera > Braconidae > Microplitis > Microplitis mediator. The sequence continues at coordinate 8,379,620 of NC_079970.1, read as the reverse complement.
ATGAAAAGAAAAAAAAACAAACAACATTCCATTTGTAATGTTGTTTGATTTGATTACAGCTCGTTACGCTCTCGATAATCCTATTTCTTTAAATTTTTTGTCGTGTCACTAAATTTATTATCTAAACTTCAGAGTAATAATATGTAGTGTAGTACGTATTAAAATCGCAATAGATATTGTAGAGTCGTTAATCATTATCACATGCCTATCACAGTTTGCAGACTTGAACAGTGCATTTCTCTCTTGCATTTTAAATTATATTAACTGTCTGCGTTAGTAACATTAGCAAATTAAATTACAATTTATAAATTCGTCACAGTGCGTATACAACAACAACAACAACAACAACACCAACAACCAACAACATTAAATATATCATATTATATTATATATTGATATGAAGAGACGACGCGTAAAAAGGAAATAAATAGTTGTATCGCTGCGCCCATAAGCTGTAACTGGCGTAACCAGAATAAAACGGGCGCGTAACAGGCCATTGAGTCTTTCAAAGACTTAAACTCCCTTCCTATCTCCAGCTCACCACTACACTCGTTCTACGATTCCTCTCATGTTTGTAATTCTGTAACAGTTGATTATCTAGTACTAGGTACACGCGAGGCCGTTTGCTTATTCCGAAGCACTGAGTAAGACTTTCACTGGTACATATATACGACAAGCTGTATCGTCGCGTCTAGTCAGGATTTAAATCAACACCATACCCATTCATCGCTCTTTCTCTCTCTTTCTTTCTTTCTCTCTTCTTCACTATTTTCTTTATTTTCCCATTTCTTTTCTTTACTCTCCCTTCATCTTACGTCAACATCGGGCACATTTATCCCACGTTTATAATATTTCCAAAGACTTATACTACCACGTGTTTTCTATATGCTTCAAGTACATCCGTACGTTTTTATTTCTTGTTCATATGTTAAGTTTTAAGCCTATGCTAACATATTTATCATAACTACTTTATTTGTCATAAGCAAAATAACTTGACGGGTATTTACATTTCATTTGCAAGAAGAAGATTCACATATTCCACGTCCCTTGTTTGCGTGGTTGACTGCCGTCAACAAATGAAATATTAAAATATTTTGGATTTATTCTTTTTTGTGTATATACAGCTGTCTTGTGTAAATGTATAACTCAACTTGGACGAAATACAACAAAGTACAGACTGCATACTGTGGCAATAATTTTGTACAAATTTATAGTTAGCTCGTTGATTCGCGTGCCTCAACTTCCTCGGAAGCACTACGCGCGACGAGACATTCAGGTATTTAAAGAGAGTATACGCGATAGTATTATTCGTTTATAAGAGTTTAAACTAGAGTTTGTTTTACTATCTCTGTCTCATAGTTTATATACATATATATAGATATGTATATATAAGTTCTAAGGTATCTTGGCGTCGTTTATTCATGGGACAACGACATAAATTCACGCCGTTGAAATATTTAGAGTAGACTACTGCGAGGATAAGTAGCGCAAACATTAACTAGTTTCGTGGACACGTAGAAAGTCAACGACATGAAGATCTAAATGTCGACTATTATTTTTGTGTTCGTTCTTTTTTCACACTATTTTGAATTTCATCAATATTCTTAAATATTTTCTGTATTTCTTGAAATTTAACCTTTAAACGGTAACCCCGGTCTGAAAGACCGTTAATCAAATTTAAAATCAATAAAACTTCTTATAATGTGTTTATGTTACAAATATTAATTAATGTGAAGTTTCAAAATAAATAAAGTTTATAATATCATTAAATCATGTCTTTTTCATTAAGATATAGTTTTATTCGTGTAATAGATAAAGTCCCCTTCTCAAAAGTAAAAAAACCGAGTGTACCCAAGTCAAAAAACGAATTCGGATTTAAGTCTCAAAGGTCTCAATGAGGTTTTTGAGGATCAATTTAGAATTTTAAGATTGACAACAGTACAGAAAGTTATCCTAGTTTAGTTTTCAAAGTAGTAGTTACGACCAATTTTACCACTTAGAGGACTAAACTGGAATAACATAATCTGGATTAGAGCCTCAAAATACTCAAAACATACAGGAGTAATTTAATCCACATTTGAGTCTCAAAAGTCTCATTCGGCGTATTCTCTCCCCTATTCAAAAATTTCCATAGAATCCACTCAACTGCGACAAAAACCGCATAGAACCCTATAGACTGTATTGGGTCTCTTCCCTTTTTCTATCGAAAATTTTTCAAAGTCCGAAGTATAAATTTTTATTCGTTAAGGATTTTGAGGTCTCAGTTATAATTTAAAATCGATAAATTATTTGCATTTAGACCTCATAGTTCTCATTGAGGGTTTTGAGTACTAAAGTAAACTTACTTTCTGGGCGGCAAATGAACCATCAAAGGAATTGTGCTTTTGAGGACTAAACTAGAATTTTTGTTTCGACTCGGGATACTTCTAATAGCGGTCGGTCAAACTAGCATTACTCGTAGCGTGCAAATTTTTAAGCTTACTGTTAAAAGGTTAAATATTGAACTTCACGTAATACTCAAACACTATCGAAATTTCTTTTCACGGAGTCCCTTCCTCCTTAACCTTAAATAAATAAAATATGAAGTCTCTTATTCATTAAATAAAATGTTTATCATGATCACTCAAATTAAAATAATTGATCAATAATTTACAACGATAAAATTTTATTATTTTTTAAATAAAAAATATGGAGTATTTAAAAAAAAAATAGTAATAGTTAACGATATCGGAGCATCATATCATGACTTAAATATCTTATTTAAACACAACTTGCTTGTACTAACAATCGTGATAATTTACGATCCAAGATTTTCTCACAAAGTTTTCTAAACTGCGCAGTACAAATATAGTTTGATCGTATAATTTACAAGATCTGAAAAATATATCGTCTGACTACTTGAACTTGGATCTGGTTGTACAGTAAATACGACAAAATTGTAAGAAAAAGTGAAGTTGAGAAGCTATATGTACCACAATATACTATGAAAATAAGTACTAAGATATATAATATAGCGTCAAACATAAAGAGTGAAACGAACGAGACGATAAAGCCCGGAAGAAATATATTTTCGCGGCGCGTATGAAATCTAAAGTAAAACAACTGGTGAACAGTTAAACAGTATTATATATAGTACTTACTATACAGTAGACTTGCATTTGAAAAAGAAGACGAGCCGAAGGTCTCGTTTACGATCTCGTAAACGAGCATTCGCAATTTGTTTCCGTCCAAGTGATTTACGAAATGATGACTCGTTATTCGTTTCACCAAGATACCGATTACGATACAAATTTTTTTTTATTTATTCATTATTTATATTCCTAATTCATATTTACGCTTATTATTATCTACCTTGTTTACTGTAATGTAACTTTCGATTGATGAACGAATAAAAAATTATTTAATAATACAAGGTATTGACTGGAACTCTCTTAAAATAAAAATAACCCGAAAAATAATTTGTAACGTTTTACTTGTGGTATAAAAAATATAGTACTTCAATTTCACTAAAGCAATAATGTCTCAAAAATAATCACAAAAAAAACTTAAAACAATTACTGTAATATATTTCTTGAGAAGTAGTCTCAATAAATCATTTTCAACTCTTATTATTTCTATCCAGAAATTATATGCATGTACATACATATATTTATATATATATGTGTATATATAGATCAATTTTTTGTTTTTGTACATACGAAAACTCTCTCTTATTCTTAATATAGTATCATTACTTACAAGCATAACCTCGAGTCCACGACTCTCTTAAGATTAAGTAAATATATATATACATATATATATAAAAACAATATGCCAATAAGAAAGAAAGATTGACGTTGGCACAGCCTTCTATGTCAAAAATGACAAATACATAGTATAACTCCAAGTGTCTCATAAACTATTGACAAGTAATTTTATATTACTGACATTACTCATAAACTATAATGCACTTATTTGTGCAATACTCTTGATTCATAACTTTTAATGTATAATATGTATTTACCAATATTCATTAGAAAAAACAATTCCATAAATCAGTTTTTGTGTTTACAATTATAAATAATGATACATTGCTAAGTAAAGTGTAAAAAAAAACTAATAATAACTTACAATGAATTTATAATAAACGAATAATAAATAAAAAATTATTTTTCACAATTCCGGATAAATAATTATCTCTTCGAACGTACAAAAATATATATAATCATAAAATGATATGTTGTTAATCAACGACAATTATTTCATTACCCGTATTCGCTGTTGGTGCATTATCACAATTGGAATTTATGACCCACTCACAGATCTCCCACATTGGTATTACGAGTTTTTGTTGTGATAAAAAAAAAAATTGATTGCGATTAAACATTACCTTATAGTGATCAAAAATAAGTAACCTTATTTTTATATTGCTGTAATAATTATACGATAATTATTGCGATAAATAGTACTGAAGATTTAAAAAAAAAAAAAAAATATTCTGAAGAATCAAAGGAATTTATTTATTTACTTTTTTTGGTTTAATAAATTAAGAGGAAAATTTTTTTAATATTTTTTTTTCAATAACAATTTATTACAAATGATAATTTAAATCGTCTTAAAAAAGTTGTTCCATCTTATTTGGAAAGTTATTATTATGAAAGAGGAAATGCATTCGTTTATTTTGTCCCACGAGAAGCATCAACTAAACTTGTCACATATACTTATATATATACATATATTTATAAATGAAATTGAATAAAACGATCATTGTCATGCGTAGAATTGAGTTGACGTTAAATATAAGATGTATTTAATTTAAAATGTATGAGGCTTAGAAATTTAAAATAGCTTATGCTTTATAACCTGACCAAATTACCATTTTTAAAACATTTTTAAATTAACTTATTTTAACCATGAAAAATTACTTATTCGTGACTTAATGTGATATGGATAAATTGTATCACATTTAACGGTGTATTTTCATAAAATATTAACGATTAAATTAATGGAAAATAACTGGAGATAATGATATAGAGTATGTAACAAAATGTCACACTGATGTGAGATTACAAGTTGTCGTAAATTGCTGCATGACACTCGCCTCGAGACCTGATTTCTCATGACAGCCTTGATTACTAATTTTCCGCACATTGTTTGCCATCACTTCTATTCGTGGAACACAACAAACTATAACGTAAAAATTAGAGCTTTAAAAATAATTTATGGGAATAAAAACGGTAAATGCCAGATATTATTACAATGATTTATTTTTTCCTTTGGAGTAATAGACAATTAAAAATGAAGATAAAAATTAACATTAGTGTACAAATTTTTCCAGTAGACTGAAAAAAAAAACGGAAGTGAATTTTACGTTAATTCGCATCCACTCCGATCCGTAGTTTTAATGTTAAAATAAATTTTCCTTTATAGTGAATTTTACATCAAGGGATTAAATAGTTAAGAAATCATCTGCTCCGGATTCAAACCGCGTTTACTACGCAATTTTTTTACAGCAATCACAATAAAAAAATTCAAAAAAAAATAAAATTGATTAATAATTTAAATGAATTCTTCTTCAATGACTGTCAATAAAATTTTGAATTTTGAATGAGAATTTCAAATTTTAACTTATACATCTTTTCTTTTAACTTAAAGGTTACTGACACGCCCTCTCTATTAACAAAAATAAAAATTATAAAAAACAATTTCTCTATAACAAAAGCAACCCACTCGTATACTGAAGCATCTCGTGCATCGACCTCGAACTAAAGACCGTAGTGTGAATACCAAGAGGAAATCCCACAGGAATATATGAATAAGGAAAGTGTTTATTGTAAAGCGCAAAAGCACACGATGCCTTGGTATCATAACTAAACCGGCTGGCTCATAGTCATCTATACTTTTCAAACTTCCGTTCTGCTTGTCGTCTGCTGTGACTTGCCGTTATGAATGGAACCAAATACAGAGACGGCACACAAAATAGAAAAAGCATATAAGCTACACACACACCGAACTATCCTATATTTATGTACATACTCGAAAGTATTTTACCCTTGGTGTCTAAATTTAAATTCATCGTCAACTGTGTGCACCCGCATTTCCAGTGGGGGATGTCATAAAAAAAATTTCTAACTACAAAAATAGCCAAAAACAAATGAAGTTTTAAAGCTTCCACTACTACACCAGTCACCAGAGCATCGTTCTACGAACTATAATGTTTATATTTCACAGATTATACATCAAAGATATTCAAATAATTTAAGCTTTCACTTCATAATTTAAAACCATTAGGAAACTATATTAAACTTAAAAAAAATATGTAAAAGAAAAATTAAAGTTTCAGTCGGTTTATTTTAAACCAATTGATTGGACGTGATTAACGTGTAAATTAGACATCTCTCAATCATTTTAAAAGGTCATCAATACATAACATATATATAACATCTTTATTAGGTATCTTATAGGAATTAGATTATGAAATATTCAAAAGATTTTAATATACTTATCGTCGCTATAAATATGTATTTTTTTTAAATAATTTAAACCAATAATTTAAATAAAAAAAAAAATAATTAAACTTAAAATTATTTGAAAATTATACGATCGATTAAAATTAACGGTGATTTTATCATATTTACGGTTCTTTTCATCGACACAATATATGACACCTCAAACAGTACCGCGGCTTTTTAGTAGCATGCTTGCGGAAAGATCTTCAGTTATGATTATACCTATAAATCTTATCAATCGCAAGCAAAAAGCAATACTGTCTGTCTGTTGTCTAATGATACACACACATATATGTATAAAGAAAAGTATATGTAAGTGGCATGTGATATTGCACAAGAAATCGACATGTGCAAATGTTGTTAAGATACTTTTAAACGAGTGGATGATGTCAAATCAAAACACTTATTCATTTTTATTTAATTAAAGGAAAAAAACAACATTAATTATATTATTGAACATCTGTGTGCTGTATAGTTTTTTTTTAATACCATCAGTAATCACATGCACGTGAATTATCGTGCAAATAAAATATTATTTTATATACATCTTATCCTCATAATATTATCAAAACTTTCTCGCGCGTCTAAATAATTAAACATGTAATTTAAATAATTACTTGTTAAATAATATGTATATACATAGTAAATATGTGCTTCATTTTTATTTAAAGTTATTTATTTATCTATTTATTATTTTTTTTTTTATACAATTAATTTAAAAATACCGTATTATGAATTTTAAGCACACACAGAAACTTTGAATAAATTAATTACCATGATTAATTGTTGTGTTTATAGATGCTTGAGAAAGTTTTAATATTAATTACTAACAGTATACTTTCCATCTCTTATTATTAAAAATTTATAAACAATTAAATTGTTAAAATCAAAATTAATTTGCATGCATTATTATTAATAATTACTGGGTAAATATTTAAAAAGTTTCCCTTGCAAGCTATTGTGTTTTTTTTCACTCTATTTTTGCACAAGAAAAAAAAATAAAAAGATTATTTGAAGCGATGTATTCAAAGGGTAAAAAAAATGAAAAGAGTGAAAAATATATTTTGGTTGAGTAAATAATTAACATGCGGTTAAATACACCCGTCATTTCTCATGATAAAAAAAATAGAATTAAATTACAATGGAGTAAAGTTTATTCTCGTGTTCTACCAAAACTGAGGATCGTGCTTGGGATTAAAAAAAAACGTAAAATATATATATATACATATATGTATTTTTTTTTTTTATGTTTCTTATAAATTCTCAGGATGCATCAGCACTCACTTGAAATGTTTGACACACCCCTCTGCATACCAAAACTGTAAAGTAACCGTCATGTTGTTATAAACCTTTGGGGATACATAACAAGAATTATATTTGCCAGATAAATGTTATGGGTTTAGAGGGCAAGACTGACACTTTTGTCGATGGGATTCGATTGTTGATTGCTAGTGTGAGTGTTTTGTACAGATAGATATATATGAAGGGTCGTAATTTATAATAAATATAGGATAACTCATACCTGGATCTCAGAACTAAACGCGTGCGAGGAATTCATCTCTTCACTGCATTATGCATGAGATCTGAGATTAACTGACCCTAAAAAACTCGCACTTATAAATCGATTTTTTTGACAACTATAATACTGCTGATAAATTATTATGAATGATTAAATTATTACCATAAATATAGTTATATAATATATTTTATTTTGCTATCATTTTAAATCATAACTATTAGTTTTTAAAATAATTTATAGTGTGTAATAATTAAATATCAAAACATAAATAAAATGTTTTATCTAATATATATTTAGAAATATATTTATTCAAACAAATAAGACCTACATATTAGCTATGATCTGTCAGAGAGAATTCATAGAAAACTTGTTAACATTTTATTTTGAATTTTGTAATATTTAGATTTGAATAGCGTTAAATGTTCACACTAGGTTCATAACAAGACTTATCTATAAAGGTGTAACGCTGTCTTTTCCAAAGTTAATATACCTATATTTAGATTCTATTAATATAGTCTTTTGACCTAACATTTTTAAAAATTAAATATACAAAGAAAGTATCGAAACTTAATGTAATAATTTCAAAATTATTTAAGCAGTACACAGAAAAAAAGTATTTCTCGATGCAAAAAATTTTTACTCACTTTAAGAAATTTTTTGTATACTGAGAAAACAATTTATCAAATATTAATCAAATTTATCAATATTGAGTAAATGGTTTACTTAGATTGTTTCCAAATAAACCATTGTCAAATATTAATAAACGATTTATTACTCTCTTAAATATGAAATAGTGAAATTAGTGACTATTCACTATTTGCTAGTGAAAAGTATATCACTAATTCAAATAGTGGTATACTTTGCACTAGCAATAAGTGACTATTCACTGCCAAATAGTGATTTTCACTAATTCGTTTTTAGAGAGTAAGTATTAGTAAACGTATTTATGAAATATTAATAAATATGAACACAAATATCAAAATTGGAAATAACTTCGAACGTCCCATTTTTTTAATAATTCTTCCATAGCACTTTATTTTTTATGTTAATTATTATTTGAATAAGCATAAAAACAATTTATTAACTGTAACACGTCTATCAGGCAGTGTGTTAGGTTAGAGGATACGACGTCTGTACAAATCTCACATATCAATGATTAATACAAGCTTATCAAATATTAATAAACTTATACTAAATATTGATCAGCGGCGTATTAAATGTTAATAAATCATTTTATCAAATGTTAGTCAATTTTTTTCTCAGTGTATTATGAAATGAAAACGAAAATTCCCTTGCGCCAAAAAATCCTTTTTTTTGTGTAGTTGTGAAATTATTTAACAATGATAACTATAAAAATTAGTATGAAGAAACTACATTAGACACAATTGTGAGAAAACAATAAAACACAAATACTTTCACTCAAAATAATACTTATTCAGCAATCCTTAATATAGATTACAAACAAAATTATAAAAGGTTACTGTTTACTTTTTTTATTATTGTTAAAATATATAAATCACGTTATCTAACGACTTATGTTGGGAAAAATAATTCATCAACTTTCGATTATAAGTTTAAAAAATTAACGTATTCATGTCAATTACAACTTCGAAAGAGCACACTAAATATAAAAGGTTTAATATAAAAGTTATGACCTTCACCGAAAAATATTTAAATACTAAAATCAATAGACTATTTTTTGATAAAAATATTAAATAACTCAAGTCAAAAATATCCGGCTTCCATAATGTCAACAAAGATAACAATGATAATAATACTATAACTGCTCGAGTTTGATAAATAAAATAGCTATTACCTCCTATACTATATGTAACCATACGTCAAGCTTATCAGATAAAATAAAATTAAAAACGAAAGAAAAATGAATAATCCATTTGATAATAAAAGATATAAATACACAAGTGACGGTGTTTATACAGTAGGACGGCGGCTAATAGACATTAAATGCTGCACGATTACGACTAATTAGATATGACTCTTGCAATTAATGCTGCTAAGCTTTGCCACACATCACAACTTCCGTTATCGTGTGGTAAGTAAATAAAGGTCTTGTAACCGATGATTCAAAGTTAAATCGTACATACAATTGTCTATATATACATTGCCGTTGTTGCTGATATTATTATTGTTGTTGTTATTGTTAGATTGTTATGTCAGAAGTAACGGTAATAAACATGTTTATATTGTTTCCATGTAAGGTCTCATGAATGTTTAATTGTAAAAGGGCTTTGTTTCTCTATACGAACATATATATGTTGTGTGTATGAGGTTTTTTTTGTTCTCTGGTCTTACGTAGAGAAAACGTGTCACCAGAATTTTAAGGAAATTCAGTGACAAGACGACCGCAGATATCGAAATGATTCACGAGCCACCTGCTACTCAATATTTATGTACGATTACTTATTAAAAATTTATAAAAACATAAAAACAATATATAAACAAATAAAATAACAATGAATTACTTGCAGCTGCTCTATGTGGCTGACAGTAATACAAGTCTACCACACGATCAAGTACTCTTTTACAATTTGAGAAAACAAGTATTGTATATTAACATAAATCTACTCAATAAATAATAGTAGGGATGAGGACAAAGAAAAATCAAAATCTTTCACTTAATCTTTCTCTATACAGTCTTTAGACACGGCTACTTATATTTCATATATATATATTTAATCAGGTTTATGTTCTATGTTTATATTACAATGTCAAGTTTTGATTGTACTAGAGTAGGCTTTTGTTAAAAATTAACAATATTTTATTCATAGTGATATTCATACATGCAATTTATAATGCGTCAATTGTAAGATTAGATGAATGTAAATCATGTGATGTAACCCCTGATATATATAAATATGAAACGTTGGACGATAATTTTGGGGGATTCAAAAGCCGCAAGTGATGGCAGTTTCTTTCACATTTATTCATTCAATGTAATTGCGCGTCGTAGTTTCATTTTGAGATTTATTGTGTGGCAGATGGTAGTGTTGACTTTTAAACATTATACTATGTAACTAGAAATTGTAGATTTAGTTTTTTTTTTTTTATCAAATTTATTATATGAAGTATATATAAGATTATATTTCACATCTGTCTTTTAATCTTGGTTTACACACTGGGCAGTTTGAAATTTTTTTATCAAGCTCTTTATGTCCCTTACTTATATATTAAGTACACTAACTATAATGCACACAATACAATCAGTAATTTAAAATGCAGGGGCCATTTCTATAAAGCATATTCGTCGTTGTAGACACAACGACATTGAAGAGTTTTGATGAATAGAAGGGTTCATAAGCCACTTTATATGTGACATCCTGTCGACGATTCTCATCCGCAAATTAATATTACCATGTGTTTGTTTTTTCTTTTTATTTTTTATCAGACACAAAATTAAATTAATTCAATCAATAAAACAATTTCTTTCAATAATTCATTCATTGAGAATATTAGAGTTTTAAATTTAATGGTCATCCTAAAATTCAAATAAATATGATGGCAAAATTTTCTCAAAATTGCACCACACTGAAAAAAAATCCAACTTTTGTTGAGTAGAAAATCAGTGAAATACACAATTTCAAAAAAAAAAAAAAGATCAGCCTATTTTGAACTGAACTTAATTTTCTTCTATTAAGAGAATTGTTTTTAATTAAATCTTTAAACTATAAAACCGAAAATATATGAAATTGAAAATTAGCAATACCATAATTTTTTTTTTTCTCAATGTGCAATGAAAACTTCTGCACAAGACTAGTTTTCCATATAAAATCTATCTAAAGAGTATAAAGTATTTCTTAATATGATAAACTACTAGGTTAATTTATTGACACGCGAAGATTGACATCATTATTCAATTCATAAATTGATTATAATTTACAATAAATAATACAAATTTTTATAAAGATTATGAAACTAGTTGTGTCTTTTTTTTTTTCCATAATTTCATCTGTCGATATAAAATTATTTTGTAAAGTAATTGATGAAATATATACATGAATAGATAAATATTACGTATAATACCTAATCGTTATACGTATCCCACAGTACTTGAAGTTGATTCGTGACTACTATTGTGATTAGTATAGAGAGAGTGTAGTACCGGATGTTAAAGAAGAAGTTATAACTCTCCAGATATTTAAGCTCTTTTATAACTTGAAGGGAATACCACACGTTTAAAAGTCCTATGTATCGTCACATGCGCGTGTGGTCGTCATTGCTCCCACGTGTGCAGTGTCAGGATAGCTTACAGCTTATAACCAGAATATGTTTGGAATTAATAGAAAGAGGAGGCTTAACTTTTATTTAGAAAGACGAGAGACAGTGTACTGATACTAAAAAAAAACAAAAAAAATCTATATATACATATATAGTTAAAAAATTATTCTCATAAGAGATTATTTTCGAAAAATATTTGTTTATTTTTAAACAATTGCTTTAGTTATGAAAAGTAAATAAAATACTCGAATATTTGAATTTATTTTCATATTCAAATACTTGAAAAATTGAATTCATTGAATCAAATTATCATTTATCATCATTTATATTTTAATAGTAAACATTTTTTTTGTATAAGTAGAATTTTTGAATAATATGAATTTATTAAATAATTTATTAATGACTATTTACATGAAATTAAATGAAAATAAATTATTTTAGAGAATTAATTTCAATTATAATTAATATCAATAATAAATTATCAAGTCTAATATGTATATTATAAAATAGAAAAAAAATTTATTAGTACATTTTAGTTGCATGCATTGAGATGTAGAATGCCAAAAATAAAATCAATTTTTTGGAAAGTTTATCAGGTGGTAAAAAAAAGGCAATAAATTTTACTCAAAAATAAATATATGTTCGACAACCAATAATTATCACTGAACATCTCAAGGACTTACTGCCAAATCATCGTATAAAAACACGTTAAATTATAGATATGTGTAAATATATATTTTTATTTATTTATTTTTTTTTCTTTCATTTGTTTTTACGAATATAATGTACAGAATATAGTGAACGATTAATTTTGCGTTGAGCAAAATTTATAATTAAACATGGCCGTCTGCAATGACGAATACATCTCCCTTTCTATTTAAGTTTAACCGCCTCATTATTAATTTTTTTTTAATTTTATTTTACTACTTTTTTTACTCTGTTCTGTTACTGTATTTCGTTAGTTTTTTTTTTTTACTTCCATCTTCTTCAGTTTCTTTATCGGTTTATTTAAATTAACGAGCATTGCTAAACACTACTGACGGATTAAATTTACCAAACATGTGAAACTAGAAAATTTTAATCTAATCGAGCACTGTAAAAAATTTACGGTGTGAAAATGGTCCTCGAGTATACTTTACACGGTGTCCTCGGTGTGAAAGTTTTCGGTGTATTTTTAACACAATATATGTTTTTTTTTACACCGTTCGGTGTAATTACCTCAAATATTGTCCAATGATATTATCTGTAGCGAAAAATGATCAAATAATATATAGGTTTCAGCACAAGCATATCATTATTTTTTAAGGTGACTCTACTTTACGATCAGACTTTTTAATTTTTGTGTTAAAAGAATAACGGCATTACTGATCTGCTTAATTGACAAATCATTTTTTAGAATCGATGCTTATGATTTATTAGATGTGGATTAATAATGCTAAAATGCATTATTTTAAATGCGCACTGTAATCATCATCACCAAAATCAATATATTATCATTTCTATCGGTGCACTTCTAGAAGTAATCGAGAGTTTTAAATAAATAATTTTAACATAAACACCATTGGTGGTGTGAACGTTTTAATTCACACGGTCAAAAATTTAACACCGTGCATCGTGTAACTTTCACACCGGGAGTGTTAAAAATTCTAACGCCAATTCATTTACACCAAACCGTGGACTCAAAATTTTTTACAGTGAATGTTTAAAAATAAGTAGCTCGTAATTTTGCTACTAGACGGCCCTATCCGTTGATCGGTCATTTATGTTACTCGCATGTTCTCATATAAGTAGATTGATTCTTATAGAGTTTCGAAATAGTAATTATTAGCAGCAATCGGAATCCTGACGGACGTACGTCCGAAGAGAGAGGTCTTTGAGCAACGCTATCGTACTCGTTTGAGAAAGCTAGCTGGCTGTTCAGAGTCTTTGGAAAAGTATAATTTTCCGTAGTTTTGAGCATTTATGTGATGAGCCTCATGTACACGAATCAATGACCCACACAGTACCACAAATTGTGTGTAAAGAAGAACCGATCTACACATATTTTCATATTATTTTAACATCACGTCTTTACCGCGAACTTTCTTCAACAAAATTACGCAAAATTTTTTACTGTGCAGAGCGTTTACAAAATCGGATACTCTTCGGAACGCTAATGGGGATATCAATTTTATTTAGCAAAGTATTACACTACAATTTTATTACAAGCAATTTTGACTGATCGCTGTATTCACATGTATGTTTTATCTTTACATAAAATTTTAGCTGTGAATAGAAATAAAACAGAAATTTTGTCGGATTTGTTATATTAAAATTATAACAAATCTTGTCATCGTGTTATATCTTATAGACTTTAAAACGTATTGGAAACACTTTACTGAGTATAATATATATATATATATATATGCAGTTGAATGGAGTAAATAATCACAGAGCCTTTCACTCTGTTGTCCGAGGTTGGGCATCGCGTTAAAGCGTGTGTAATACTAAACTGTGTCACGTGTTTTATCGTCACTCCAAAGCATTGCGGCACTTTGCACCGGCTACTCTTCCCTCTAAGGAAGAAATTATTATCCTGTGTGACATCTACTACAAAATAAGTAAAGTCGCTTTAGGTGTATGTTTAGGAATTTAAAGTGTTAATGCAAGCAAGAGAAATTGCGATACTATCTGTAATGGAAATTTTGTCGCATCAATTTGCAATCCTTTGAGAAACTGTCAGGCGTAATGATTTTAATCGATATTTATAGTTTATATGTATATGTATATGAAAATTAATTTAAAAAAATAGTTAAATCTTAAATTAAACAAATTTAAATAAAAGTAAAAAAATTTAAGATTTTTATTAACGACAAAATTCTTTTTGTTTATTTTAGCACGCCAACAATGTGCGAAAAGCAGCCTCCGACTACATAGTACGTCGTCAAGCCCGAAAGCAGATGACACGTTCGATAACTTCATCTCTAGCTGTGCCTATGTGCCAGTTGAGTGACGTGGCCTTCCTACCAAACGCCAAGGCTGGTACTTTCTTCGCCCGTGACAACGTGTCAAATTTTATAAGTTGGTGTCGTAATAGTCTTGGTATCATTGATTGTCTACTTTTTGAGAGCGACGACCTCATAATGCGAAAAAATGAAAGACACGTGATACTTTGTTTACTCGAGGTCGCGAGACGCGGCGCTAAGTTCGGTATGCTTGCCCCTATGCTTGTGCAAATGGAACGACAAATAGACCGTGAGATAGCCGCTGAAAATAAAGCATCTAATGGCACCGGAAATGATGAGAGTGATGATGAATACGGTGAAATGCAACAAGAAGAGCCATATTTAATTTACGGACCACAACCACAAATTGTTACCAACGATCTCAAGAGCCTCGATGAAATGGTAAGTCGTTTTTTATTTTTTTCTAATTTGCAACCCCGAAGGGGGACTCGGGGCGAAATGAGACACGATATTTTTGTAACTGCCTGAGGCAAAATGAGACATTGTTGTTCGTTGCCAATTGAAAAATGCTTAGCTACGGTTTCTAGCAAAGAATTAGGCAGTTGGTCAGCTCGAACAGTGTAGCCAATTAAAAATTTTTTCAAGTATTTATTATCTGGATTATTTTATTGAGCACTGAAAAAATCTGATTGAGATAAAATCGACCAAGATTGTAAAAAATTCTTATTTTTTCCTTGATTACTCTATACTTCTATTATTGTACACTATTAAGTAACAATTAGTCGGTAAATAGACAAAGATTATGAAATAATTGATGAGTTAATTATATTGCTTAAAATGCACATGGTTTTAAGATGGAAAGCCATTTATACTTTATATTATAAAATAGAAAAATTAACGACCATGACTCTCCATGAGTTATCTTGGCTGGTCTTACGTTGCTAAGCACAACGATAATTGGCAGGATAAATATCAATTTTTTTATAGTTACCTTGACACGTTTATCGCGAATCGAAGGTAGTCGGTATCTATCTCCGTGGATTGGATGGGGTAAGTAATCTTCCAATGGACTCTCCGACTACTGATGCGTACTCGCATGCCGACGTAAGAGTATAAAAGATAATATACATACATATATGTATATCCATGTATGAAACGAGAATATCTATCGTATTCAATACTCAACAGTCGGCAACTTGTCAATTCTTGAAAGCAATTAGAAATTAAACGACTTATAATCAAATTTATTGTATAAAAATTTTCGCTATCAATTAATTTGTTTTTATTAAAAAATAACTTGTCATTAAAAGAAATAAAAGAACTTTTTTAGTTATAAATAACTCAATAAAATTACTAATTACTCAATGTACACGCAACTTATTATTAAGATAATAAGTTTTCATTTAAATGATAGATTAAAAATCAGATATTTAAAAAAGAAAAAAGTTTTAATTTATAAATTCTTATTTATTTATTTGTTGGAAAAGAATAGTTGTTTTAATGCAATTTTTCGATCGAAAAAAAATAATTCTTGATGTTAAAAAAAATTAAGAAACAACCGGATACTGCTCTGAATTCTATCTTCAACATTATCGCATTATTTTGCGACTGGTAAGTAATAATATTGAAGATAGCAAAGTCCGATTGTACCAGCGTTCGCGCCCAATACAAGTTGCTGCAGAATAGCGATAAATCGTCGGATTAAGTCGCACGCGCACACACAAAAAAAAAAGTTCAAGAAAGAAAGAAATAAAGCTAAAAGAAGTAATTCAGCCTCCGAGACAGTTTCAAACACCTTTTACGTGGTGTATAATTTCAGCGAATATTCTTTCTCAATTTCGCATGATCGTTTGAACAAGTAACAAGTTGTAAGATAAAAAGGAACGAAAATAAATACATTTACAAACAAATGTATGTATACAGACATTTATACATCGTACTGTTCATTGACACCTTAAGAATTCCCCGGAACGAGTTATCGAGAGTAATGACTTGACTTCACACTGAGAAATTGGATCAGAGGCATTTCAATAAATCGATTTATGGTCGGTGAATTTTATTATATTTATTTTTTAATTCACGCAGAGAATTCACCTGAATTAAAAATAATATTCTGTGTGAATTTAATCCAGTTGATTAAACGATCTTTATATACCCGATAATTTATTATCGTATTATACAAAAGTCGTTAAGTAAATTCTAACTGAAAATATATTTATATTAACTCTAAGCTCAAAAGGTTTTATATATTTGTACATTGTATTAACTTTTTTTTTTTTTTTATTTATTTATTTGTCTCGTCTTTCTAGACTCACAATATATGATTTGACTTAACCACAACTTTTATTATTTTAAGTGTCAGTTAATAAATTTCTCACTTGATATTTTATTGTGAATAAACGTTACATATATTTAAGACATAGAGGTACAAATAAAATGAAGCTTATGGGTCAAACCGCGGAATTCTCATTAATTTAAATAACTCAGAGAACAAAGTTCATGTTCACAATTATTGTTTACGAGATTCTCCATTATTCTCGTCAGTAAAAAATATATAATTATTTTTTTATTTTATGAAACAAGTAATAAATAACAAATATATGTGGTTATGTACGCATATTGTAGAGTACAGGTGCAAACTACGATGAATTTCTGCGTTGCACCTGGTTGATGGTAAAATAATGCCTTAGGAGGTAAATCCCATCCTTTATACATATATATGCTTATGTATATATATTCATATAGAAGAAGTTAACATATCCGGTTAACCAGGCATCTCACGACGATTCTAAAGTTGCCGGGTTGTAGTTGCCTCATTCGGTGTGAATGCGCGAATAATGAACGACAAAATTTGCATAGACAAAGGATCGCTTGAGGATCAATGAATAAAATATTTAACCGAGCAAATCACGACGGTTTTATCTATCAGGAACAAGAGAACCAACCAGTCGCCTTTCTAGGGCCACCCTGTGGTGACCACGTGTATATAGCATTTGCACGATTTACACCATCGATATGCTATGTACAAGCCAGTACCTATTCACGCCCCAGCCGCTTGTCTGGACATTGCAAGAACCATAAAAAATAATGAGTCCTCGGGAAATCAAAAGAAAATAAACGTTTTACTGGTGTGTTAAAGAATTTTCAATGGAATTCATAAAAATTACAGATTCATTTTAAACTTCCCGCTATGAAAATTGAAAATTTTTAAAACAAAGAAAGTTATTGTTTCCGGTCCGATTTTCAAAAATCGAGTTCTCGTCAGTTTTCTCTCTCAACGTTTTGAGGTCCTAGGAAGCTATTCCAATTCCTGATAGTCGTCTGGGTGTGTCTGTGCAAACTAGTTTTTGTCGTATGATATCTATGGAACGAATCAACTGATTTGGACTTCTTTTGTGGCAATCGATAGGGCTCATCAAAACTTAGATCTGATTAGATTTTGAAGTCGATTAATGAAGTAGTTTACGAGTTATGCGAAAAATAAAAATAAATTTTTTTTTTTTAATTTTCTCGTAAAACTCATGAACCACTTGCCCGATTTGCCTCAAAATGTAATCAGTTCTAAGTTTTGATAAAACGTTTCCATTACCGCCAAGTAAGTTCAAATCAGTTGATTCGTTCCGAAGACATCGTATGATAAAAATTAATTTTTTTTTAGATTTTTTGTTATTGTAGAGAAAACAACAGTTTTTTGAGCTTAAAGAGCTCAGAAATTTACAAATGATGAAGTTTTCGAGCTTTCTGAGCTAGTAAACAGCGAAAAATTTTAGCGTTGGCCCACAGGGTGTACCGTTTTTCAGATTTTACTTTTTTCGAGAATATATAATTTTGTCTTAAGAATTCGTAGAATTGATGGAAATAATTTTTTCTCAATTCAAGTAAAGCTATTCTTCTGTTTACTCATAATATAATATCAAATTCATATAATAACAAAAATAAATTTGATGCTCTTTTCTCAAGAAATTGATAATTAATAATAATAAAATAAATATTTTGAACGGATTTCTTGAACCAAGAAATTCTTGTTTGGACAATATTATTTTATTTTCTCAGTATACAGTTTATGAAAATTTATAAAATGAAATTCAATAAGATCAGTACTCTTTTACGGATATTTGAAATTTCAACATGTCAGTAATTTCCATTTTATTTTCATATGACCCTTAAATTTCTATATATTGATATTTCTATAAATTTCGTAGAAAATATAAAAAAATACTCTGAGTGTACATCTAATAAATTTACTTAAAATTCAATTTTTCAACTAAAAATCGTTAATAAAAATTATGAATAAATTACACATATTTTATTTAAACATTAAATTATACATGTATACAAATTGTAAAAAAAAATTCCAATTATTCTTATTGACCAACAATAAATTTCTAATTCTAAACATATATCTTCTATCGAATTTCAATTTATACAAAAGTGTACAAAGAATTGATCATTTTGTTCGTTTATATTTACGAAGTACATATACAATAATAATAAATATAACATCACATTGTGTTAAGCCTTGTTGAGATACTAAATAAATAAAAAAAAAATACATGTATACAGAGAAATTTACATTTTTCCTACTTATAGAGCATGCTTCTGAGAATACCAGTTGCATTCCTCAGGAAGAGACGTGACGACTCTTGAAGCGATACTGTGCTCTTTACCTTGAACGCGCGAGAAAATCTCTATTATGCGATTGCGAACCGCGCAAGTGTCAGAACGATGCTATTAACTACAATAAATTGTTAATTGAATAAGTGAGCACTTAAACAACTGTAATATTGTTGTGACGCAAAGATTCTAAATTTGAAAAAAAATCTCGTTTGTAATTACGACTTTAAATGGTATAAACATCGTAATAAATGTGCAGTATTTGGTCAATAGTTTTTTCTAATAAAAAAATAATAATGATAAATAATGAAAAATAAATGGTTTGAAGGATCTCATGCTTAAATTTGTTCGAGGTCACAGAGTAATCGATTTAGTGGATTTAGGTAAAAAAAAGAAAAAAAAATAGTATCATTCTGCTTATCTAATCTAGGTCTTGTGTACTCGAGATCAATTGTGTAGAATGCGGAAAATATTATAGTGAATCATTCGATATCTAAATAGTAAAACATGTTAGTAATAACTTATAACTAATCTTTTTTTAGTACATACAACAACTCATATCGTCGTGAATTTCATGAAAAATTCAAACTATTACTCATCCGGTAATAATACTCAAAAAGTAAATGAATAATTTCTTATATTTTATACTATTTACGAAAATTGACGTCATGACGTCCAAATATGATCAGAAATAATTTTTTTTTTCTATTTATAATTAGAAAATAATTTTTTTCATCGGATACTTGAAATATTTTACAATAATAATTATTAATAAAGTTGCTGGGAATAAAGTATTTATTATTATTAATAATTAATGTATTTATTATTTATCGTGTAAATTAATCAGACTACAATTTTCATATTTTTATTTAAGGTAAAAGACCCAGTAACTGATCAGGGAACTAGTACCCAATCATTCATGTATTTGTATATCTATAGATATTTTGTATATATATATTTACTAAATTGTACTAAATATAGATATACAAATGCATGGAGTAATCGGGTACTAGTTTCCTGATCGGGTACTAGGTCTTTTATCTTATACACACTGTAAAAAATAATCGGGGTAAGTCCGAGCCGTGTAGGTGTTAAAATTTGCGGTGTTAAATTTCAACACCGACAGCGGTGTAAAAATAACGCCGCCGCTGGTGTAAATATTCTCTACCGGTGTTAAATAAAATTTTCCGATACTAAAATATTTTACTTTGGGAATATTTTCACTGACTTGGTCACTGCAGTTAAACAGTGTGCGTGTGCGTGTGTGCGCTCGCGTGTTTGAGCGGATGCAGTTTACCTCGCTTTTACACCGGTTTAACACCGCCGAATTACGCCTCCTACACCGTGTTATAGGAGGTTCCTAACACCACGTGAAGTTAAAATGAGTCCATTTTTAACACTACTCTTTTTACACAGTGCAGAAAAAAAAGATTTCTTAGCGCAATAAAAATTTTTTATTATGAAATAAAAATGAAAATTTTCTAAGGACAAAAAAAAATTTCTTGGCATAAGAAATTTTACTCGCTCCAAAAAATTTTTTCTTGGTTCAAGAAAATTTTAGCTTTCCATTCATAATGCAAAAAATTTTGTGGGGAGAGTAAAAATTTTTAGCGCCAAGAAATTATTTTTTTCTGTATAAATCTTTAATAGTTAATTGAAATAATAAATTAGTAAAATAAAACTTCTATATGATTTAAAGTTTCGCATTAATAAAATAAATAAGTTATTAAGTAATTTAGGTTTTAATAATCGCAAAAAATTAATAACCTCTGCAGTGAAATAAAATCAATTTGGCCAGACGTCGGTGGTATGAGGCCATGTACAATAAAGTTTAACTGTATAGCTACATCCAATATGAAAATCACCATGGCAATGGCAATACACGTAAAGTTGGCAACAAAATTTACCTAAAGACTCTTATCGAGCTGACATGATGTATATCTCAGAATAAACATTGAACGAGTCTCCGAAGTTGTCTCAGCAGATAGTAATATAAGGATGACGGCATGAAAGATGAAAGGAAAAAAAAGGACCAAGAGAGAGTAATACGCACAAGGATGCCTGATATAGAGTAGATTTGAGGGGCAAGTAAAGCGCCAACTCGAAAGCTCCTCAGAGTATTGATCGGCCAGTAGCTTTTGTGTCAAGTTCACGCGCCTTAAGAAATCTTATACGTTTTTTTTTATCGTCATCATCATATATATAGAGATGAGGTGTACTAATTTATTTAGAAGATACAAGTGCCCTCTGACTTAATATCAGTTACTTAAAAAAAGATAAATTAAAGAGGGTAAAGTGGCCGAGAATAAAAAAAAACAGTCATGAAAATAATAAAAAATAATAACAAAAAAAATTGCTTTCTTTCTTTCAACATAATGACGTTCTATTAAATGATTCGATCAGCACAGACATAAGAGTATATATCCTCTCTTTCAAAGCCGCTTCCATACGTCCTTGCTCGACGCGAGAAAGGCCGAGACTAAAACGAGTGGGAGTCACGATTACGTTACCTCGCACTGACCTATCGATGCTGTATTCAATAGCATAGAACCAAATGTATATTAAGTGTATATCTATATTCTACATCTTTCTCCTCCCAATATAATTTGTAACGTTAAAAGATATGAGTCATGTCAAATGTCTGTTTAACACCTTACACCTACATCTATAACATCATCCAAGTGTCGGCTGTAACGATATTACTTTTTTTTTATTTATGGTCATTCGAATTGACGTTTGTTTTTTATTCACAGCGTGAAATACTTAAAATTCTTTTACATTAGCTAAATTGTATACTTATAAAAATGCTCATATATGTTTGGATAAAAGAACATAAGAGATGATACATTAAAGAAATCATGAATTTATAATAAAAAAATAATAATGTAGATATATAGAAGATATTAAAAATATTTGAAGATAAAAAAAAAAAAGTTTTGACGCATCCGGTGGTCCGTTGTTTCGTTATCGTACAAAAATATTTACTCGTCTCCATTTTAAGCTGGCTTATATTTACATAGATGTACACTTCCTTTGATAACAATGGCTGAGAAAAGTATTTGACATATTTTTAATGAATAGAATGCCCCGTATTTGTTAAAAAGAAATTTTAATAAATAAATAAGGAAAATAATAATAATAATTAAAATACGTGATACTATTTTAATAGTATTACCTTATTATAATATAAATACATCATCTGACAATCAGATAAAGCATCTGAGTATCATTGAGATTTTTTTTAAACTCAATATTGTACACTGCAAGTATTATTGGTATAAATTATTATTATTACTACGTTGTCTTAAATGTCAATTACTCAATAAAATAAATAATAAATAATATGAAAAAAAATATTTGTGATGGTTAATAATAATATTATGGATAAATATATGTTATTGTCATATTTTTCATGCAGATAAAAATTGTGGGATCTGACGTCATGAGAAATAAAGTATCAATTGCTTAATCTATTAATAATTATGATTAAAATCATTTTTTGATAAACATTTTCTAATAAAATATTAAAATTTTAATCCAAAGTGAAATTAAATTAAAGATATTCAAGTTTAATCACGACAATTACGTAGTATTGAAATGAATTAAATTTATATTGATTTCATTGGTGAAAATACTAGTTATTTTATATGAAAAATGTATCTGTTTCCAATAAAATGAAATCGATCAGAAGCTAATTGATTCCACGTAATAATAGACGAGAAAATGAATTAAACATCAAAAGCGGTTGAAATGAATTTTATCGTTAATGGGTTTAAAAAATTTTCCCAGGCAATTATTAAACGTTAAACTCTCGTAATATGTAACCAATAAATGGTCTTTTTAGCATGAAAGATGAATTCAGGCCGCATAAAAAAAGATAAACCATCACAATAATTTTCAAGGTGTCTCATTGACTCACATAATGTGCGGCAGCGATAATTAATATATACATATATATAACAATCTCTGCCATAGCCGTTAGGCTTATCTTTATATATAAGTATACATGTTGATTATAATTAATTTTAGTTAATATATCAGTTCGCTCCTTTTTTGCAAAATAAATGTTTTGGCAGCATTCAGGTCCCTGTCGAACATTCTTAGCTCGTTGGCTAACGGGGAATTGATACATGAGTTTTTCTGAGAAAAAATATCCATCGAATGAGAGCATGGTAGTCGGGTGCATATAAGTGACTACGCACGGGCTTGGCAGCCCAGCGCACGAGCCATTATGTACCTACAATTAACTCGCGCAAACGCCGATGGAAGGTTACTGAGCCATGCAAGGTCCGCCTGCGGTATCGACTTGTCTCAACCAATAACTATCTATCTATCAATCAATCTATCTATCTATCTCTCACGCACGACAAAGTCGCTTGAGATTTACCTCTTTTATTTAAATCATATTTCATAGTAACAATAAACTTACATATATTTTTAAGGCTTAAATCAATAGCGAAGTATATATCAATGAGGTTAAAAAAAAAAAATATGTACACGTAAGGTAATAGCGAAAGGTATACACGAACAGCTGAGCACTATAGACTTCTCGTCGAGCTTGCGGATGGTATTGATTGTAGAGACGCCGGCGCCGGGACGTCGTACCAACGAATGCATGCAGCTATAACTTGTATATATATATGTAATATATACGTACACTTAGCTTTCGCACCGCACCCGTTATCCAGCAAAAGCTCTTTCAGCAATTCTATATATATATGTATATATATATATATATGCACTATAGTATACTAGTACAGTTTGGTTACGTGTGATGCCGCGCGGAAATGCTGCGAATCTGCGTGGATTCCCAGGACGCAGCAGACACGCCTGCGACATTCCGATTATTTACTGCAAGTTAAGAGAGACAGGCAATATCGTG
Source organism: Microplitis mediator (assembly GCF_029852145.1). Classification (NCBI taxonomy): domain Eukaryota; kingdom Metazoa; phylum Arthropoda; class Insecta; order Hymenoptera; family Braconidae; genus Microplitis; species Microplitis mediator. The sequence continues at coordinate 8,354,936 of NC_079970.1, read as the reverse complement.
ATGCCATGACGTCGAGTTGGATTGAGTACACTGCGATGATCACATTGTTATCAAGCACGACGTTTCACGGTCAGGAAAATCCGTAGTGTATCGATTTAAACGGTGAAATCGTGGGTGCGCCTCTCTCTTTCCCAACAACATCACTATTTATACATATACCTATAAATGTGTGGATATATTATGTAGTATATGTTCATGGGAAATAGTTAAAAGACTGTACTGAGGAAAACGACTTTAAATTTTATCACATTTACTTTCTAACTTTTATATACATAAACGCTTGCATGTGAATATTTTTTTATTTTTTTAAATTAATAATTGCTGGAAAATAAAGGGCTGGATTTATAAGGAAGTTTACTATTATGGATAATGCTACGGAAAAAATTGAAATATTTTTTTTTTTAATTTATAAATGCAGTAACATAAATTTTGAAGTAAATATGTGTGGCTAATTTTTGAAAAAAATTATTATGAATAATAAAAAATTACGTTAACGATACGTTTTCATTTATTTTTCAAATAAATTTACGTAATACTTAAATAACTATTAACTGAATTTATTAAATAAAATAAAAATATTATTGAAAATTTAACTTGTATACAAATTATCTATAAATTATACTGGAAATATTCAAGTTAGCCTAATGTTTTCTATATTGTATACTATATATATATATCATTACATCAGATAATATATCAATTAAAATTCATTGATCAATTAAGAAGCAAATTGAAATAATATGTACTATTAATTACAGCAAGTAATTAATAAAGAACTAATTTTCCAATGCACTAGAATTAAACTTAATTATTATAATTTAAATGATTTAAATTTGAAAAAAAAAACGTCATAGCTCGGATCTAAAGTTACATGTTAAGAACGCACAAGATAATTAGGATAAGCTCATTGATCAATCAACCTGATTATTAATAAAAGTCTAGACATGAAGGAGCGGCCCCGCCTACATTTTACCAGCCTCCTGTCTAAATCTTACAAGAATAAAAAATTTATACATATATTAGTTTTTTCATACCCTTTAAATTGATAATTATTAAAAATACATAAGAGGACCTGGGGCAAAATGAGACACCATTTTTAAACTTTAACTTTTAAAATTTTTTTTTCTTTGTTTAAAAATACTAAGATTCCATTTGTAACTAAAAACGGGGCGTTGATTAGCCCGGACATTGAAGCCAATTTATAGTTTTTATTAAAAATAATTTTTTTTTTTCAAGAATTTGTTTTTTTGGACTATTTTGTTGAGAACTGGGACAATTTGACTCTAAAGGAAAATAGACCATGACTATAAAAAAAATTATATCTGACTCAACCCCGGGTTCCCTAGGCCTAAATATATAACCTTATATATATATATATATATATATATATATATATATATATATTTTTTTGTTTTTTTTTATTTATTTAATTTTAATGCCAAAGCAAAAAGCCAAATGGCAAAGATATACATAATTATTTATAATAAAGTACACGTATATCACGTTTAATAAACATTATAATTTGAAATGATTTAAAAAATAACAATATAAACTCTGTAATAAACTAATGATAGGAAGAGAACGAAGTCTAATCATTTAGGAATAAACATACTAGGGTTTAACAAGATAAGTTTGAATGCTCAAAATTAAAATAGCTTAAAAATTAAGTACAAGTTTAACAAATCTGTAGCACATATTTTTAGTGGCCAGGTTCATATTTATAGTAAAATATCACGTTCCAATTTCACAAAAAATTCAAAAGCATTACTTTTGAAAGCGTCTAGGCTGAGTGACTCAGTGACTTCAATTGGTAATTCTCTCCAGAATCGAATTGCAGAGATTACAAATGAATGTTCGAAGATTGTAGTCGAGAAGATAGGCATTTTAAATGAAATGTTATTATATTTCGCTGCAATTCTGTCATTTTAATTAAAAGTTACATTTTACCAAAAATTTATTCTTCATAAAGTATAATGGCATTGATATATTAAAGAGAGCATATTGATCAGAATAATTGAAAATAAAATAAATATAAATAATAATTCAACGTCTTGTGTATCAGGCATATCAATCTCCAGTCGGCGTATTATTTTTACGTGTCATTTCCATTTGTTTGACATCTCACTACCGGTTTATTTTCCCTTTTCTCCCTCTTATTCCGACTTCCTCCTCTTCACAAGTTAATCGTACATTTTTTTATTATTTACTATTTCTTTTTATGTTATTTCTTTTTCTTTGCAACGACCCACACTTGATACCCATAAAGGTGGGCGTAAGAAAAAAAGTAATGTTTCAAATGGCAACTAAGTCGCGATCGATTGTTTCGCAGCTAGTTCGCCATTTCAGTTTCCGCGTCTCCTTCAGCTCGTGGGTTGAAGACGAGACAAAAGAGAGGCACGTACGTACGTTTACAACTTTATAAAACCCATTGATCAATAAATATGTACGACAAGTTATTCTATACAAACTAACTAAGAATCCATAGCAATAAAATTAAATAAAGCACTCAAACTAAAAATTTATTTACAAGATAAATAATAATAAAGTATATTTTTACTGCTAGATATTAAATATTTAAACATTTACATTCATCTAATTGGTCATCTCATATTCAAAACCCATTCGTTTTACAACCCGACCTATTACAGCCACGAAAACACGAATCGTGAGAGTGCTTGCTGTACCTCTTAACTGTTATCGTATCGGTAATTAGCATAGCGAAATTCGGGGATAGGAGCAATGATCGTAAAAATGGATGGCTAAAGTAAACAAGTAAATTAAAAATTCTTGGAATTGCTTTTAAATGCTTTTTCTATCAACTAATAAAAAGTGTAATAAAAAATAAATATCAATCATCTGAAATTGCTACGACTATATATTTCTTAAGACTTGTTTTAAACATTTATCTTTAATGCGTATTAGATAATTAACATATATAAGTCAGAATGATATTTACGTGTATACGCATTAAATACATAAACCAGTAATATAGCGCAATTTCGATCAGCATTGGTAATGTAGCATGTAAAGGCAGTACGATAAGACTTAACTTCTGAGTCAATCGGGCAGTGACTTCAACTTTAAAAACTAGGCTAAAGAATGGTTAGGTGTAAAAATATATATAAATTTAAATAGCATGTGCAACGTGTAGGTGAAGCCACACAAAAGGACGCCGATACATCGCCGTCTTCAGATATTAATCCTACCGGAAAAACGTTGAGCCAAGATTTAGAGGGTCAAGTAGATATTGACCTAGATGGATTTTTAAAAATAATAAACAAGGCTTTAAATAAAATTGTATAGGGGAAACCAGGGTGCGATGGCCCACTTAAGCGAGTAATTATTTCTCGAGGCATTTGAGTACCGAATACAAATTGTTTTTCATTTATTTCGAACAAATTTTATATTTTTCAAATAATTTTGATAAGAAAAATTTTTACTTTTAGGGGTACGACGGCCCATCTTTAAAAATTATTTATTTTGTAATTTATTTTTGTTGATTTTAGTTACGTATCATACTTTAAATTCACTTACATGCAACGAATTTCTAATGATGTAACAATATTTTATGTGGAAATTTTTTTTTTCCGGGACATGGTGATCTCTCCCCTAAAAAAAATTGTAAAATAAAAATATTTGTTTCATAAAAATTAATTTTGAATCTTTAAATTGTTTAGGTGTCTTATTTTATCCCGGATACTCTGTTTTTCTCTAAACTCTAAATGATGAAAAAACTTGTAACAAATGATTTTTTTTTTAACCAAATTTCGGGAGTGAGCCGTCGTGCCTCAGGTGGGTCATCGTGTTCTAATCTCTCCTCTATTACGTTGGGTCTTATGTCATCGAAGAGGATGATGATTACAAATATAATTAAGTACTAAAAATAAATAAATAAAAATTAATAATCTGACATTTAACGCAAGGGATTATAATATAATAGTTTGCACACGAAGCCTCATAGTAAATAATGCATTTGGTAAAGACGATATACGCCACGATTATGTCCGATCGATCGTATAGCTAGGTCGAATCGGGAGCAGAGGTTAACACCTAGGTCATTCTTATGGTCTCTTCCCACGAGTCTCAGGACTACTCCTGATATGCTTACCACATTGGTCCTCTACACTAAAGATCGTTCCCAAAGATAGGATCTCTAAGATACCGATCAGGATCTCCGACAGAGTTCCATCACTTTCTCCAATCGTGCAGTTTATCCTAGGCAAGAGTATATACCGACGATGAGATAGATCGATAATCGATCCCAAATCACTGGATCTAGCTATGACCCACCCTAATAAAAACACAAACAAGTCGATCGATGTCTCTACCTTTTATTTTATAATCTTATAAAAACAAATGTCACATTATGTTTTTGCTTCGAGTTATCGGGATAATATTTTACGTCAATAGTTTCTTTAATGTTATTTTTTTTTCACTTAAGTAATAGATGTTTTTATTATTAAAAATCATGGGATAAAAACTTGAGATTTATTACACTGAACATGAGAACTTCAAGTATTTATGTACCTGAAGTTTTTCGCGCAACGAAAAAAAAACAAATTGGATGACTAGATTTCTGAAATGTTTCGCATGTAGATGCTGGTATGTCAGCCGGAAATGTTGGGCCACCCCCAACCTCAGGAACTACTCCTCAAGCAGTCGAATTACATAAATTTTTTTCATTTTCGTTGCGCGAAAAACGTTACGATCTTCAGGTACACAAGTATTTAGAATAAAAAAAAGAACCTAAAGTTTAATTAAAATTATGACATTTCTCAAAAATAATTAATCTTTTGTTTTTATAATAAAAATTTTAATTAACGTAATTAATAAAAAAAATAATTTGAATTCAAAAAATTTCCATAAGCATTCATTCTGTAGTCAGCTGTAATATTGAAACATTATTCAACATATTAATATTTAAAATAAATAAAAAAAAAGTTTATCACTTGAAATGCAATAAAACAATTATAATAATCTCTCAATCATATGATAATTACAATATAACCTAACCAGAGGCAACCTAATCTCAACGGTTTATGAGATTGTACGCCTCTTTGAATTCACGTTGCGTGACCCCAGCGCGTGCCTTAGCTCTATACAAGATATTTATGCGCTGCTTCATGTATACCGCACCCGAGCATGTACATATGCTGCATGTACATGATGATGCAGCAGCAGCAGCATTGCCGGCAACTCTTAAGAGTTCTCTTTCACTCTTTCTCTCTCTTATTGTGCTATATGTATATATATATACTATAAGTGTATACACAGGGTATAACATTATCTTATACACTACACCATGCATTGCAGAGAAGAAATTGCCGTTGAAGAAGCTAGTTTGCAGCCTGTGTTAGATATCGACTAAAGTACTTATGTAAACACGTTTAAATAAAATTATTATTTTTCAACAACTCATCTTTTTAATAAATTTTATTATATTTAAGCAAATTTATATTTATATTTAAATATAAATATATATAACATTAACTTAAACTTTGGTATTTACTATCTGTAGATTTATTTTCCAAGTCAGGTTATAAAATTTAAAAAGTCACATTAAATATTTTAAATATTCAAGTTATCGCGGGTACTTAAGCGCCATAATAAACATGAAAACATGTATTCACGAATTAATAACTTACATAAACTCAGAATAGGATAAAATCGATATCTATACCTACGATACGTAATCGTAAGAGGTAAAGATTCGATAAAATAATACTACAACTATTATTTAACAGCAAATTAAGTATTCTTAAATTATTTAACTTAAGATTTCTCTGATACTCTAATAGGCAACTATATAAACTGATCTTCATTGTAAAAAAATAGTGTTAACATGGTCTTATTTTAACACAGATGCGATGTTAAAATGAACTCAAACCGGTGTTAAAACGGTGTACATGCGGAGTAAGTTAACTCCGATCGAAGTATAAGGGTGTGCGTATGTGTTTTAAGATCCAGAAAACAGAAGAAAAAAAGTAATAATGATATTTCATTAAATTATGTACTTGAAGATCGGAACGTTTTTCTCGCAACGACAATAAAAATAATTTATGTAATTTGACTCTAAAAGTGACTTAAGAAGTAGGCTGATGTGTGAAACATTTCAGAAATCTAAATCAAGGATATTTTTCACTTTTCATTTTTTTTTTTTTTTTTTTTTTTTTTTTTTCGTTTTGTGAAAAACGTTCCAATTTTCAGGTACATGTTAAATTACGAAATAATTGTTAATTGAGATAAAAACGATTTATCCCTATAAAATAAGCAATGACATTTTTATTAAACTGAACAAATTGTATGAATTTTTGATCACTTATCAAATTAAATATTTAGAAACAATGTCATTATTATTTATATCATAATTCTGATGTTTTTCATAAAGTAATAACTGATTTAAAGATGATGAATTAGTCCATGAAAATTTTTTTCTATTTTTCTCTTCTGGTGCTCAACAAGGATTATTAGATATTTTCGGCTGAATTTTTCTCGGAAACAAATTCTCTAAATAAAAACAACAAACTGCACATTGATGCACCACTGTCTAATCTAACGAAATGCGCTATAATTTTTTGATAACATTCGTTTGTTTAAAATAAAAACTTGACTAAAGTTCCTGATTACTGTCTTAGTACTTGGATGTAAGAAAGAAAAAAGTAAGAACGACTGTTAAAAAATAAAACTACTTTTTTTCAACACCGCTTGACATCGAGAAAAATTTCAACACCGCTACCGGTGTTATAACATCGATAACCAACACCAAGATAGCGTGGACTTACATCGGTTTTTTTTACAGTGTATATAAACCTTGTTTGCTTTAACTTATTATTTCTTCTTGAGTAAATTCACATTGAATATTAAAACTATACTTAAGTAACAAAAAATTAATATCGTTATCACGAGCTATATAAACAACTTTTTTTTGATACTATAATATTTAATGGATCGGTATATATATACATATATTTATCTGTGATTTATAAATTATTTTAAAAACTAATAGTAATAAAAGTAATTGCACATATTTGAGTTAATATTATAACATTGAAAATAATGTTTATGACTATATAGTCAATAATTATTTTTTAATAAATTTTGCTATTTACTTATGTTATATATAGATAATAAATAAGATTGCAATTTAAATTACAAAATATCTTACCAATATTAATTTTTTAATATTACGTCACTGCAATATTCAAAAATTCATAGGAGAAAGTAATGAATGTTTTTAAACGATTAGTAAAAATTTAAAAAATAAAGTTGTTATCAATAATTGACAATCGATTTAGTATGATTGGTAAACGGTTTTGTTGAATTTAAAAATTAATTTATTAAAGCAAAGGAAAGTTTTATTTGACGTGTAAAAAAAATATATGTAAATATTATGTATGACAATTTTTTAAAATAAATAAGTGACATAATGGACACGTTTAATGGTTTTTATTTTATATATATCTGATATAATTCTATCAATATATATGATAATAAGCCAATATATATTACCTACTGATATATAATATTCAATACATTATTATACTGGTATTTTAATGTCAAAATTTCTTAACTTTTTTATAATAACAATAAATTTCATACCGTTAATTTTGTTTAGTATAAAGCGATAATTTAATTGATAATTATTATTTCATAATAATTTATAACTATTTATAAATAATAATTGATTTTTGCAAGCATTACTTTTATGCCTCTTATTATGAAAATTTATTGCACCATTAAATTAAAATTTATAAAATAAACAGATATATATGTATATATAAGATACTGTAAAAATTTTGCAGTGAACGCAGATTAAACCCAGAGTGAACTCAGAGTGAATAATTTTTTATTTCATCTATTTCGATTGAAATTCACTCTGAGGAATTCCGCATTGGAGTAGATATAGATTGAAATAAAATCCACATTACTCCGAAATCAGTCCTTTGAAAAAAAAAAAGTTTTATTCACTCCATACGTGAAGCGATTTTTTTTTTAAATTCCAAAACTCCGAGTGACGGAGTGAATTTGGATTTAAATAGATTCGTATTCACTCCCAATTTTTTACAATTTACTTGGAATTTTATAATAAAATATTATTTACTAGTTATAATAAATATAGATATTGGAATATATATTTTTATCGTTGCATATGACATCCATAATATATGAAAAAAAATTCCAATATATTTATCACTGGATATTTTTTTGTAAACTCCAAATATCTAAACAATAATCGTTAAATATATACTATATGAATATGAATGAAATAAAAATATATGTATATATCATGTATATTGAACAAACATTTGGCTCGAGTACAAATAAAAAGTTGGCTATGGACGTTCCCAATATAATAGCAATCATCCCGTGAACAACGCGTAGCAGCCTCACCTTACCTTTTTAATGTTGCATGCACATATATATAAAAAATACATATATACATACGAAATCCATATATATGTATATGTATATAACGAATACACAGAGTTGATAATCTGTATTCCGTATCGTTGGGTTAAGTTATATTACGTAAGTTGATGGCGGCCTTGCATTATAGCATCATAAACCATTCATCCTGTCCGCTCACCTGCAATGCGACACACAATTTGTCCACTTCGATGCGCGTTTAAATGTACATATATACCTCTACATTCAAATCCTAGCAAATATACATCTATGTACTTGTATTGATAAATAAATTTATCGAATATTATACGCTATTTATCAGATCACCATATAATCACTATTCCCGTGCATGGTTTTTTTTCATTACCGATTTTTTTTTTCTATGAATAACGGATGCATTAATTAATCAACTGGTTTCAATGAAATTGTCGACATTCTTTACATATACACAGTTGTCAGAAATAAAAATAATGTTATTTGAATTTAATTGATCTTTATGTAAATTATAATCTCGTGATGAATTTGTTAGGAATGTCATGACATGGATCTAAATCGGATATTTATCATTTGTTGAATTCTTCTATAATTTCTAGTGGTTTTTATAAGCATGAAAAAAAAAATTATTATGCATGATATTCACTGACATGGAAAGCTTCAATCGATCATAGTCAATTATTATTTGGAGCGAGAAATTCATTGACGTAGTTAGTAATTCTTGTAGCTAATGTCATCTGTAGGTAAATATGTATTTACGTATGAGATATGAGTATATATATATTTTCATATAAATATACATGTATAGTATATTTGTATGTGTAGATATAAACGGTTGTGTGGAATATATCAACAACGACAGCACTCTATATTCCAATCATCAAACTATTTCCTCTGCAGTAGATAACTCCCGTTGAGAATATCCGCAAATTTAATGCTTTCATAGATTTGCTCACATTAGCAAATATTCATTGAACTAACTCGTTAAAACTTCAATATTTATCCATGAGTTCAAATCGTTCTCCAATAAGGATGTTGATTGAATACTTAACTTTTAGAAGCTTTGGTAATATTTCATATCATTATCGGTATGAAGAATTCTATATTAAATAAATTTCAAGAAAATTGATGATTATAAATTATGTTATTTATAACAAAGTGAGTTTTTAATTGTTGAAAATTTATGAATACACGGAAAAAAATAAACTTTAAAAATTAGTGTTTGAAATTATAACCCGTAACCCGGGTGTCAATATGGGGAATTTTAACATTCCCAATAATAAATTTTATAATACGTGTCGTCAATTTTCTAAGTATCAGTTCCGATTTTTTAAGTTCAAATAGTAATTTTTTTTTGCATAGACAATAAATTTTCATACTTATCCTGTAATTATTCACGTTTTAATCATAAACGAAAAAATTACTATTTAGAATGATAATTTTTACTGATCACTTTATCATTATATTACTTGTCGTTTTCAATTTCTATAGTTCATTTTTTTCCGTGTAATCATTCTTCGTAGTGTATAGAATGCAAAACAGTGACTAATTAGAAATTTATTTTTAGAAAGTATTTTTGTGGAATATGATAAGATCGAAGGCTCAAAAAAATGAACAAAGTTTTAGCTATGTATGGAAGAAAAGTCTATTAATTTTGATCACAAAAAAAAATTCATAGCACATTGAGTAAAAGTTTATTTATTTATTTATTTAGCAAAAGCGTAGCGATTTTCAAAATCTTTATTCCTTTTTCTTTTTATTCATTAAATGCAAAACTACAATCTGTCTAACGACAATGAATAATTGCGATGATAGAGTTTATTTCTTACTTTGATTTTTTTTTATAAAAAACGATTGAAATAACCGAAAAATCGCCTTGAAATTTTTAACTTTTCAAACTGGAATCACTTCATCTGCTGAATAAAAATTATTGCAACTTTTAATAACTTTTGAATTTCAATCTAAAATTTTGTGCAAACGTTTTCAAAATGTCGTACTTGATGACAATTAAAATAATCAATTTTTCATTAAATTTCAAAGCGACGCTGTCATAGAAATGAAAGGATCAAACGTTCTGAATTAGCTTTCGGCTAAAACACTTTATTGTTTCCAATATTCTGAAGCACATTGGTATACAGTACTCGACGTTTTCAATAGTCAATATCATTTTGTCTATCGCTCAAAATTGTTTTTTTTTATCGATCATTTGATCCATTGAAAAAAAGAACAATTCGAGAAATTAAAAGTTTTAAATTTATCAAATATTTGAAAAAAATGGAAACGAAAAAATTCAAGACTACGAAAATTTGTTTAGAAAATCATATGGATGTTTAAGGTGACATAACTTTGTTTTAATATTTATTATTCGTCACTTATCATTAATGATCGCAATTAAATAAATATCTGTTAAGACATAGATTTATTTTAACACTAAAAAACTTTTTATTGCACTTAAAAGTATGCATTATAAAATCGACAGGTTTAAGACGCCATAAATTTTAAATGTTTTACGCACTCAATGGAAAATAATCATATTAATTATGACAATGTGTCACTGAGTAAAATAATAAAAAAAAACAATAATCATCAAATAAATAGTAGGATAAATAATTAAGTATTAAGAATGTAGAAATTTCAGCCATGCGTGACTGGATTTTAAAAATTATTTGGTATGTCCAACTAATATACATTAATACCTAGTGTTATAAATAATTTAACTTTATAGATGACTGTCCATAAAGAAATTGTATAGTGGGTGTCAGCATATAAACTTATGATATTTATCGTTACACGATTCTATTAGATATTTATCTCACGACAAGACAATTGATAACTTGATAAAGAAAAGCTAAGAGAAAAATGATAAAAGATAGTGGTGACAGGACAAAAAAAGCTATATATGTATATAAATATATATATTAACATCAACAAATTGCAATAACAAATATTATTTACATTTTTATGTTAACAATTATCTCAAATTGCCTTTGATATATATTTCTCGTTGATGTAATTATGTTCAAATAATATATACAAGTATCTCGACATATGTCTTAGACCTGTTAAACTAACTGAATATATATCGACAATGTCTCTACATCAGGATATAAATATTAACACACATGTGTGACGACAATTACATAATACAGTCTGGAGGAAAGCTTTCTATGAATAAATTGGTTATCGTTTTTTTAATCTTAATATATATTTATTTATTCAGTAATCGACTTAAAACAAAAATTAAAAAATATTTTTTTTTTTAGAATAATTATTTTTTAAATTAAAAAAGACAAACTATTGAGAACTTGATAAATTAAAAAAAAAAAATTGTTTGTTTTTTTTAGGTTCGTGATTTAGTGGAAAAATGCACCTGTCCGACCCAGTTTCCGATGATTCGCGTATCCGAAGGCAAATACAGAATTGGCGACACTAAAGTTCTCATTTTTGTGAGAATTTTAAGGAGCCACGTTATGGTACGAGTGGGCGGTGGTTGGGACACTCTCAGTCACTATCTCGATAAACACGATCCATGTCGTTGTCGTACTTGTAAGTATATTTTGCAATGACCATTTGTCAAAAAACACTTTCCATTGTAATATTTCTTAAGCATATTGACATTTACGATTATTACATCTTTCTTTTTTATTATTACTATAATTTATTTTAAATTGTAAATTTTACATGTATTTATTGTACTTAAAAATTTACAATCAAAGCATCATTTTAATGATAAAAGTAATAATAACAGAATGATAAATCAATTTTATTACTTTATTTATTTATTAGCACATCGATCAATGATTTCTGCAAAACTTATTCAAAAAGCCAGTGGGTCCTTCGACCTTGGTAGTGCGCAGGTGCATTACGAAAGGTAAGTTACGTGATTATATTTTTATACCTGCGATGAAACAAAAGAAAACGATCAAAGAGTTTAGAAAAAAAATAATAATAAAATCTAATATCAATGGGGACCTTAACAGCGCGTCAAATTATATCGATCTTTTTAGTTATCAAAATTATGCGGTTTTAAATTTTTTTTATATAAAAATATATTGGGTAGAGGTATCATTTTTTGCCACTTTAAGGGCAAGTTTTGGACACTTGAAAAATTATAATAAAATAATTTGTAAAAGACCCAATAACATAATCAATTTTTTAAATATGTTTAAAGATCCTTCTATCCCACTATTAAAATGAAAATTTTATTTTACACTTTTTCATTAATTAAAATTAAGGATTAAATGTCCAAACATGGAGCAGTGGCTACAAATGGTACCCCTACCCTATATACATACTAAAAAAAGATTTCTAGACGCGAAAAATTTCTACTCGCTTAAAAAATATTTTTACTTATCTTAAGAAATTTTTCACATTATGAATTAAAAGCGAAAATTTTCTAGAGCCGAGAAAAAATTTTTTAGGGCTAATCAAAAGTTTCTTGCGCCAAGAAATCCTTTTTTTCTGTGTAAATATAAATATTTAGCAAAAAAAATTTGTGTTTGAAAATGAATACTTAGAAAAAAAAGTATTTGCTGTCATATATTATAAAGATATGTTGATTCAATGAAAATCTAACTGAAGTAATTAAATTTTAGTAAAAATTTGATCTTCTGAAAGCCAATTTTTAAATTTAATTATGTGTAAAAAAGAAGTAATTATAATTTAAATCTAATAGATTTTGGGTATAAAAAGTTCACAATTTCCGAAACTAGTAGGATATAATTTTGGTACAAAATAAAAAATTAAAAAAAAAACCCACTTGACAATATTTATGAGAATTGCTATAAATTTTTTGAAGTCTAACTGAATCTTCTTGGGTAAGTATACAAGTACTAAAGGCAAATGAATTTTTCTAATCAAGATCACCTCCAAGAACACGCAGGAGTTCGGCTTCAAGTGTGGGTTCTTGCGGTGGCACAGTACAGCAGCAGCAACAGCAACAACCCCACTCTCTTCAAACACCACGAAGCGTATCGACAAATCGATCTCGCTCGCCGACGCCGCATCACACAACCCGACAGCATCTCGGCGAAGATCTGACACGCGCAAACAACCGATCAATGAGTCCTACCCCTCAGACCAAAGGGAGTCCAGTGCACCATGCAGCTAATGACCTTGAGAGGAAGCAGCGGTCAAGGTCCCCGACGCCCAAATCAGATGGAGCTAAATCTGGTCGTACAAGTCCTCTTGATGCCACCAGAAAGGCATTGAATGAAGAAATACGACAGGTCAAGTACGACAACAGATCACAAATGTATCACACCCGTCATCAGGATAACTATCAGGTAGTTGTCTATGCAATTAGTTAATGTAAACAAATATAAAATATCTGCTATTCTTATTAACAATAAATTTTATGATTTTGTTGTTTAGGATCCTAAGAAAGATCTTCATCAAGAAATACGAGCTAAAGTTCCACTCTCGGAGGAATTTTCAAAACGTTATGTCGTTGAAGGCGGAGTAGCACGACGTGCTTTTGACAAAGAAGATACACCAAAGTATGAACCGGCGATTTATAATTACAAGTGCGGTCAAGATTCAAGTAATAGTCGCAGTCCTACGCCCAGTCCACCGGCAATAAAAGAAGAAACAATCGATTCATTTGGAAAGGATGTGTGCCATTATACTAAGTCCGGTCATGATGGTGAGCACTCGGATAACGGGAGTGAAGTGTCTGATGAGGGTTATAGGAGCTTAGGTGCTGTTCAGCCACCAGCACCTACTTCCAACGGTACTAACACCACCACCACCAGCATCATTGCTGGTATCACCAACAGCCAAGGCTCGCCCACGGTTGTCGACTGTCCAAGTGAGTTATTCACTTCTAGACATAATCCGATTATTTCATTACATTTTATTTTTTACGATTTAAAACTTTGATACAACGGATAAATTGAATAATTTTTCAACAATTTAATCAGACTTTATAATCAATGAATATCTTTTTTATGATTTAATATTTTTTAGTTTCATCGTAAAAAAGTTGAATTATTATTTAAATTTATAAATTTGAATTTTATTATTATCGTAAATCTATGCAAAAATATAATATTCATTTATCGGGTCGATAACATGAGATTTTGTAGAGTTGGGCTCAAGGGGAGTTGAGAGAAGGGCATAGTTTCAGGAGTCACCGCTAAGCGGCGTATGAGCGTACAGTCTTTTCCCCCTTAGACACATGTCATCAACCTTTTAACAGCCGTTCAAATGAATCTTTTTAATTTTTTTGTTATCTAAACAATCACTGTTAATATATGTGCAAATTGTATCATGAACTGCCAAGTCTTGTGCTATAATTTGTTAACCGTGATTAATCCTTAAGCTAAAGGACACTGAGCCTGGACATATCTACTTACGTAGGTATGCGACAGATATCATGATATTTGTTGTGGATATAGACATATGCACTTCCTATATTCACCATGAGCGGATGGACAAACGTACGGAGTGAAGCCGGCGGGTTGTTAGGTTTTTTTAAAATCGTCCGCAACCATACACGGAGACAAAAATATTGTCAGAATGACTATCCAATGGATTTTCAAATGACGTATCGTCAGAATAATGATTTGTATACCTTATTTAAGAATACTCACATGTTAATTTAATAGTCTATAGTATCATTAGATACTTGGCGCGAGATACTACCGTGTCTCCTGATTAAATAGATGCATTTAGGTTAGGATGAGTATTCATTTATTTAATTTAAAAATACGAGAATTAGCCTTTGTAAACATATGTAGTTTCATTGATATAAGTATCTGTTTTGCCAGCATGAGGATCCGCATAGCTAAATTGGCTATACTTTGTTCCGTTCTTGGTTACTGGTTGCCTAAATACAGAGTTTGCGCAATAGTCATGTCAGAAATTCATAAAATGCCTAAAATAAGGATACGGATTGTCATTTTGACGATCCACTGTGAGGAAACTCTGTACAGCTGAATTGGCTATACGGTGTATCATTAAGTTGAGTATACAGAATAGCGATACGTATACTCACTCTGACGATATTTTTCTCCCCGTGTAGGGAATAAAAGTGCGTATTTTACTGCCGTAATACAGAAATTCATTAAATATCTATGCATAAAATAAGTTAATTAATCATAAAATATCGTAACCAACCGCTTTAATATTACTAATGACAGTTTGACAACTTGAAGTGTCATTCTTTCGAGAACTTGTAAGTGGTCTTGTCAAACTACCTTTTATGAAATTTTATCGTGCTCTAATTTATAATAGTCCTCTTTATCTCGGAATAATTATCAAAAATATTTTTTTAATTTCAAGGGTCAACTAAAAATAATATTTTCAATAATCAAACAATTCTAATACTAAAAATAACAAAAATACTATTAATCATTTGAATTACAATACTTTTTACTAAAAATCATAACTTGTTTTACATTATTAAATTTATTATACAATATTAACGCAAATGAATCGTTCAATCGAATAAAATGAACCGTAAGATCGTAATAAAATATATTTTATAATATGCGAGGGTTTGTTTTATTTTATTTTAAACTTCTCTTACTAAGATATTCAAGTCTATTTATTATATTTAAATGCATCGTTGCACACAGATAAAAAAAAAAAACATAAACATTAAATAAACTAACATGACTATCTTGCATAACATCCATAAAATAATTTACCTACCGATATACTCAATTTAATAATGATAGAGTAATATAATAATTTGATGATTTAAAAATTTTATTATTATTAATGATATTATGAATTTTTATTTAAGTTATAAAAGATAGTTTATTCCACATAAGACTAAATCGTGCGCATGTTGTCCCGCTGTCCTCGAGTACATCTTTCTCTTGGTCTTACTCTCCTGCTCTTGCCAGCTCCCACATCGTCGTGACGATGCCACCGTGAGACCAATGTCGGTACTCCATAGCTAACCAAGTCCGTGGTCCTCACGAGTTCGGACCACCCCGTAGATAGGAGAGCATTAATATTCAAAGTACACGATGGCATATATCTATATATATATATATATAAAAATATATATATATATATATATATATATAAAAATATATATATATATATATATATATATATATATATATTTATCTAAGGTGCTTTCATACCTTGGGCATGAAACCGTAAAGAAGGCCGGGCTGACATTTAGCGTACGTGTGCCATGAGATAATATGCTAGACAAAGAGGAAGGAAGACGAGAAAAGAGATCTCTTCGTGGCAAAAGAACGTGGGCGAACCGCAAACCTGTCTCAGGAAGCAATTCTCGGCTGTTTGATTCGTGTAACTTAACTCAAGCTTTTAAAATAATACTTGCGAGTGAGCTCAATAAAGTGAGAAATTTTTAAAAAACACTTAATCGAAGTAGTTTTATTATATTCGTTTTTTTGCTGTTGAGTCTAGAATTTTTTTATTTAAAATACCTCTGATCAGGATCATATTTACAAATCCCTTGTTCGCGTTGTCGTGCTAAAGATTACAGAAATATAATTCACGGATCGTTTAAGAAAAGATCAAGTGTCACCGTGTTGACACGTAGTTCTCTGCAGCGAGATGACAAGCGTGAGTGAAGATTTAAAAAATAAAAGTAAACTTGATAATTTATCAGTCAGGTTTTAGACATAAGTTATAATGACGATGACTAAAAATAATAATAATTATAATTTAGTTTTTAAAATTTATAATTATTTTGAATAATGAAATTATAAATTGATAATTTGAAGTGCGTTTTTTTTTTTAAATAAAATTATAAAGTAAATAAATCAATGAGTGAAATAAAATGCAATCGACTGACGTATAAAGTAAAATAAATCGAGTTATGATTGATTGAGTAACAATCTAAGTGATTTACATAAAAAATCTTACTGTCACTTTGGAATTTTCGGCATTGAATTTATCGTAATCATCATCAACAACAGTAAGTTAAATAAAACGCGAATAAAAAATAAATACTGACAAAGTTAGCTCTCACTTTACCCATCAGAATAATTTAATACTTGCAATTTATAATTGCAAGTGGCTCGAGAGAGTTAATTGCGTCGCTCACCTCCACGAACAAATTCCACTTTAGTGCACTCAATCAACAACTCATTCTCATCGTCTCATCAAAATTCATATCACAGCCAAATGAACGATATAAAATTGTAATTAAAATACGGAATTTAAAATTACATTTTAGTTGTTCACTCAATTAATATTGATATCAAAATAGACAATAGCTCAACTTCCTAATATATTATATCCTCTCTAACATACACAGAAAAAAAAGATACCTTGGCTTAAAAGTAATTTTCTTGGCCCAAGAATTTTTTTTGTAATTTAGTAGAAAAGCGAAAATTTTGTTAGTTTAAAACAAAATTTTCTTCGATCAAGAAATTTTTTTCAGCCAAGAATTTTTTTTCTTGAACTAAGAAAATTGTGGCTTTTTATCTAAACTGCAAAAAATATTATTGGGCCAATGTATCCTGTGTATTTACTAAATAGATACATTTATGAACACTCATTTAAATTATCAATTGCTAATATACTTAGGTGTAGAAAATTTGAAAATATTTAAGGATAAACAGTAAAAAATTTACAACACGCACTGAGAGAAAAATATCTTTTCGAATTATTGTATATTTTAACCACAATAATGCTATTAAAAATTTTCAATCTAGTATATTTTTGGTGCAAAAATTTGAAGATTTCATTCAAAATAATTTTCTTAATCGAAGAAACCCAAATTTATTTTGATCTTTTTTTTGCAGTAGTGTAAATCAGCCAAAAAACTGATTTCATCTGTAAAAAAGTGCGCCAAGTATGCATCTATCGTATTGAAAATGATTGAAATTTTTGTTCAATTTAAGTCAACAATCGATATTTCTTGATTTCTTATGTAATAAAATTTTAAAAAAAGTTCAAATTTTTGTTTGGCCGATTAGGTATAATTTTACATAATATAAAAAGGAAGTTAAATTTAAAAATCATACGGATAAACTTGGCGAGTCAGTACTATACTCATCCGTGAATTATTAAAGCTGATCCATAGCTTTTTATTTAAAAAATTTATTTGTTTGTCGCGTTTCCTTCTCTTTTCAATATACGTATATGGCTATTTCTCTCTCCTTCTACAATATATATAGCACAAATGTGGATAATAAAATTATAAAATATGCAAAATATTGACATTTGGCGCATAAGACGTTGCTATGGGGTATACGTTTTTTAATACTGGACCAAATGATTCGATTCAAGTTGCAATCGAAAGCGAGTCATTTATTTGATGTATCCAAGATCATTTTAAATCGAAATTCAATAGATTATTTTAAATTTAAAAATGAAATTTATATATCAACAAATCGATAGTTGGTTCGAATATAGATACACGGTCGAAATTCTCGCGCTCTCACATTATTCGATGCATACTTGGTGCGAGACTCAACTGCGTTTCTTGATAAATTTTGATTTTCTTCTCTCAAAGAAATGATTCTTCGCGTTAGATATGAAATTAATAATGCAATAATTTATACCAATTTATTACTCGAAAAAACATTGTTTTCACAAAAGTTGTTTTTTTTTCTCAGTGCAAGATATCTTTGTCTAAAATTTGTTCCATTTACACACACCCACGTTTTATGCTAACTACTGAGTCTTTCTTTAAAAATAATAAAAAAAAATGAATAATAAAAATATTTCGCGGTTCCTGCTGAAGACGAATTTGGTGGTATGGTGGTCGACAGCACTTAGGACCACGCAAATCGTCTAGAAGGACACGCGTAGGTTGGCTGGACACATAAAATCATTTTACATAATTTTTTCTTTTAGTTTAATCACTTGACAAAAATCATTATTATTATTTCATAATAATTGTATGTTGACACTTGTTTCGACTAAAAAGATCAACCATTAATTGTTAAATATTTTTTAACAGCTTTTTCATGTTTCTTTAATAGTTTTATTATTATTATTACATTATATTTATATTCATGTGTACACATATAAATTTGATGTAATTTTTAAGTTGTTAACTTTTCTGGTTTTCTATATATGAAAAACAAGCTTACGAAGGACTTTATGTGATGCAGTGAAATGCGTAGTTTGCCGTATGGTACACCTTCCATTTCGGGCATGCATGAGTCATCTATACGCGGTACTTACTTGCAATCAGAGACGCGATCACAACAACTTTAAACGTGCGACGAGTTTCCTCACCTACATTCAATCTTCCTTAACCACAACTTCCTTGCATGTTGTCATGAATTATTCAAATGTGTAACTACTAAAGTCACTCATCATTCGCAATTTTAAGGATATGTTTCACATCTTTTATCTCTCAAGTTATAACTATATTTTATTTATATTATCAGACAGTCTTCAAAGTACTGAGAAAATAATCATTAAATTTTTTGAAAAATAAATATAATAAATTAAATTATTATGATAAAAATAATTGTTTTGTAATTAGTTTGCTCAAGTTTTTTTTACGATTATTCAAACAATGAGTACAAATTCATACATTATGAATAAAATATTTTATATTATTTATTTTAGATAAACTATCTCTTGTAATATTTCACGATAATTTAAAAAAAAAATTATTTTCGTGATATTGTTGTTAAAGATTATTTTATTTCATTTTGGGTATAGATAATTTTTATCGAATTAACACAATACGAAATCTAATTAATACTGTATGAATTTGAAAATATCAATGTATCGATCAATAATATCTAATAAATTATTTTTATTTTTATAAAAAATAACTTTTGATCCTTGACGATCAAAAAATTTTTTTTATTCTTTTATGAATATCTCAGTAGCTATTCAATTTGTGAAAAAAGTATAGGATACCTTTTTTGTAGAGAATTTAAAGCGCTACAAAAAAGGTATCTTATAATTTTTCGAGTAACTTAATATTTACAGAGATATTTCTAAAAAATCATATTTTTTTCCTGATAACTTTGAAATAAATATAATTTTTGGAAAGTTGAAATTTTTGGTAGATTAGTTAAAAATTTTGGACATTATTAAAGTTACTCAAAGTTAAAATCAATGATAAAAATCGGTATTAACTTTCGGTCGAGAGTTAAAATAAAATAATTGTATAATAAAATTTGTCTAAATCTTAAAAATAAAATTTTGATTACAGAACAACCGTTTACTAAATTGGAGAAAGAACGTTCTTGTGTCGACACGGAAAGTATAGAAACAGGTTTAAGAAAAACAAAAGTATCTCCAGCAAGTCCACTGCGTAATTCACCATCACGAAGTGTCACTAGTTCGTCAGGAGAACGGACACCTCGTGCAAATTCAATGGTTCGTGAAAATAGTAATCTATCCAGATGTTCTTCAGGTAGTAGAACACCACGAGAAGGTAATTCAAGTCCCGAAGGCAGTCCCCTAAAACGTAATGCCGTGAGAAATAGTATTAAAAAATTACCACCAGCTGTAACTGTCAGTAAAGCATCAGCATTACCACGAGTTCATCAAAATCACTTGACAGCTGGTAGTAACACTTGGAATGGAAGACAATCAAAACAAAGAGTTGGATTGTCATCTGATACTTTTGTCAGTCCGTCCTCATCGCCTATTCACAATACAAATAATAGTGGAAATGTTAATCGTGCATCACCAACTAATTTTTCACGTAAAAATTCAACGAGACAAAGTCTTCCCAAGTCGTCATTAATGAACGGTGTTCAGTATGACAGAAATGGAAGACGAATAAAACCGCCATCATCAAGTGTTTCTCTCCAATCATCACCGACCAAAGCTGCTAATCCACTATTAGAACAAATTTTACAAAAAGTTGGCCATCTACAAGATGACAAACAAGTTGTACAAAAACTTCAAGACTTTTTGAGAGATTATCAAAGTCATACTGGCGATGGTGAACCGAATCTTGAATTCACGCGGGCGTGGATTGATGGAAACGGTACGGTAGCACTGCCTCAAGAAGTTCCAGTTGTTACCAGTCCTAGAAAAGATCCTAAAGCTACTAATGAACGTGGTAATTTTTCGAGAATTCCCGCTCCCGTTTATAAACGAGCAATGTCTGTCGCATCTGACAGTATATGAAACGGTAAGAATTTTAAAAATAGTAATAAGTTATAATAATAAATAATTCACTACGCAAAAGTAGTTCCGCAGTTGGACCTAATGAGATTTTTCAGTAAATAAAAATAAATTTATTCTAAACACTAACTTTAGAATATATTTATACGATATTTATAAATCGATTGATAATAATAATATTTACCAATATATAGACTCATCTATAAAAGATTTAACTCTTCGTCAGTCGCGTTGCGGTGTTCTGTCACTATTTTTTTTATTGCAGCGTCGTCAGATTTAAATTAACTATCAATTATAACAACAGCTAAAAATCTGAGATGTGGCAACGTCGCATACTAAATTTATCAGTTAACTCAAATCACGTCGGTGAAATATTACTACACTATTTAATTTTTCCAAAACGTATTTACTATAATTCTTTAAATATTTACAATAAAAAAGTATTTAAAAAAACGTGTTATTTAGTCAATACTATAAAGATTACACAGTGAATTGGCGAAATAAAAAAAAAACTAAGACGTATTTTTACAAAATAAATATTTATATAAAAATACGGCGCTCTGCTCATTGGGCGGCGGACGAGGAGTTACTTTTTCGTTAAGAAAAAAAAATTATTATTTAATAATTTTATGTTCGAAGTATAATGATAAACTTTTAATAACCCGACATTATTTTAGTATACTAAAAATATATATATATATATATATATATATTTTTTTTTTAGTCTTAATATTAATCGATTTAAAAATATTTAAATCAAAGTTTATAATAAAAATCTCTGTAAAATATTAAAATTGAATACTAAATAAAACTGACGTAAATCCGTTGTTAACAACGGGGCTTAATAAGAGCGATTATCAACAGTAATTTGTGACAACAGTAGCTTCGAAGTGAGATAATAAATTATTAAATCAAAACATAATAATAATAATAATTTAAAATAAACAAGTAAATAAATAAAGCGTAAGATGACAATAGAGGTATGATAAAAAGTAGAAGCATATCCAAGTGTTGTTGCGGAAGTAGCTAGGGATGTTTCGTTTCTTTTAACATAAAATCATTTTTTTTTTAAATTATTCTTCTTGCTGTTATCTTTTTTTGCGGCCAGTTCCGGAAAATTAATTATAGAGTGACTGAGAGAGGAAGAAGATTATGCCGGCTTATAGAAGCCTCTAAAGGAAACTTGACGTCCTTGAGCTTTTTTTTTTAATATTATAACATAATTATTATTATTATTGTCATTATTATTTTAAACTCGGTGCAGCAGCGAGTTAAATACCTCGGTGATACCTGGAGAGCTTGACAAAGCTCTCAGGATGGTGCTTAAATACGATTGAATAGATGTATATGATTAATTAATTATTTTAAGTTATAGATTTGTCGCTTATAACTTTAATGATAATTCATATAAATATATATTTAAATAATTAATAAAAGTTATTAAATAAACAATATTCGAGCTAAAATAATTTTTAGGCATTGAGTGTCTTATGTTGTTGATGACCCTGTTAAATCTGAATTACGGTAATTTACCGCAGTCTGCCGTAATTTACCGTAGGATACGGTATTTTTACCACAGGTTAGCCGCAATTTGCGGTAATTTACGGTGTTTTTCAGGGGGTTACGGTAAAATACCGCGGGCCTTCCTCAATTTTACGATAAATTACCGTTCTCTTACTGCAAATTTGCGGTAAAAATACCGTTATTTTGCCGTAAAATACCGTAATTCGTTCGAATACCGTAAATTACACTTAGAGAACAGTTTATTTGAGCCAAATAAAATTTTTTTCAGGCAAATAAATCCCATATTTGAATGGACCCAATCAATATTTATTTGAGACAAAGATATGGTTCATTTGAATGAAGTAATGATTTGTTTATAGTTAACAAATCTGTATTTGGATGGTAGCACTGTAGCGCCACCAGCCGTAGTGTATTTTTTTCAACCAAGATTTGTTAACTATAAACAAATATATATTTGAATGAAATGAATGATTTTGTTCAGTCAAATAAATCTATTTATTTGGCTCAAATAAATTATTCTCTCAGTGTACGATAATTACCGTAATTTGGATCTACCAGGCGATTTTTTTTTACTACCTAAATATATTTTTAAAAAATTTAAACAAAATTAGAGCATGATTTTCAATAATCAATAAATCATCACTTGGTTTTAAAGTTTTATAATTTTTTTAAAATTAGCGTCAAATTGTTTTTATCGAAATTATTTATTTATATAGTCTATTGGTTATATTTATTAAAATAAATTTATTTGCATGTTAATTATACTTCGCTTTATTAATAAAAAAAAAAAAAACTGAAATAAAGTGAAGTAGTAATAAATAAATTTTAGAAAATAAATTTGTGTAGAAAAAAATGTATAATTAATTTAAAAATGTCCCTAACAGACTGCATTAGATAGCGTATCAGAATAAATGTCATTCCAATATTTAAAATTTTTTTATACCAAAATTGTGTAGAAGCCTTTTTTACATACCAAGTGTCTTAATATGTAGTTTAAAATTCAATGATAAATTTGAATGTAAAAACATTAGATAATTTTTGACCGTAAAAGCCCGATTTTGGTGCATTTGAGCTTAATTTTATAACGTAGTCTTTAAAAATAAAAAAAAAAGTTTTTAAATAAAAAATATAGATAAAATTTTAAATAAAAATGGGTCGTACAAAAAATTCTTCATAGATTATACGCGTGATCACGATAAAAATACCGAAACTATTTTTTAGCATTATACATAGATAACTTTAGAATAAATAAAATAAAATTTTTAATAGAGCAAAAATAAGTATATTTATAAATAAATCCGGCCCGAATTCAAAACTTTTATTATTACAATTATTTATTATCATTATTATTATTTTTTTTTTACTTAATATATTCTAGTTCATGTGAATTTATAAATGAAATTTTCTATTTGCATCACACACTCACACAACCACACATAATATTGTTATGTAAGTAAACTCGCAACTTTATATTATCGTGTAAAAAAAAAATTTTCCGAGGTTTCAGCAGCAAATTAATTATGTACGTGATTCAACAGCAACGATTACACTTTAAAATAAATTATTATCGTATAACAACAGAGTGTATAGTATATACCGCGTATATAATAATAAAATATACGCCCACGTATGCACTTATGCCTATGCTTAATAAACCCCATTCGTCGTATTTGATGGCATTATCATGATATCTGACTAAATATTTTACTCTCTAAACTGTTATCATTATTATTATTATTATTATAATTATTATTAATAATAATATTATTATCACTACATGTATATAATATCAGTTACCATGATATATTTTGCTGTCAAATATTATTTACGTAATTATGTAATTGTAATAATTATTGTTATTGTCATTATCACTACCTGTTCTTTCTTCATTTAAAATAAATTTAACAACGATTATTTACCGATTAAAATAATCGTTAATTTACTAATAATTATAATTATAGATTTTAGTAAATATAATATTACTATTGTTACTATTGTCAGTAATAACTAATAATAACTATTATTTTTATTACAACTATTATTTATAATAATAAAAAACTGGTTGTATCCTTTGATTTTATCAACGAAATCAAATTGTACATTGAATGAAAAAAAAAAATAATAATAATAAATAAATAAAAAATCAATCAAAAGTATGACAAGTTTTTATTTATTCATCCCTGAATTTAAAAAAATAAAAATAATTAGCACTAATTATTAATTTAATTACATTATGAAATTTGCTATTCGATTGAATTTTTTATGATCCTGAAGTTACTCTACAATTATAAAAAAAAAACACAATTAAAAATACGCGCATGTAGAAAATTAAAAAAACTATAAGTGCAATTTTTTCAAATACTTTTTTTTTTATAATTTATCGTTTTGAAAAAAATCAAAAAATTACTAGACGTCGGCTAACTTCAGTATCATGTTTTTTTGATAAAAGTTTATAGAAATTGAGTGGTATAATAAAAATTAAATATTTAAAAGACTAACCAGCGTCCTTGCCAAATATGGTAAGACCAGCACTTGTCGGTTTCAACAGTGAAGAACTCAACACGAATAATAATAACAACAATTATTCTTCATGGGCTATTATTCAATAAAATCGATAGACAGATAACACGAATTCAATTATAAAATATAAATGAATAAAAAAAAACATTAAGTAATATTAACAACGCGATAAGATAAAAGTTGTATGAATAAATTCAGTAAGTAAATAAATTTACAAATTAATTTATATTTTAAATTAATTTTTTCCCTTTCCTATACTGATACGAATATTCTTTTACATTTAAAACAAATTACTTCAAGTCATTAACAAGTTGAAATCCGTCAGAAATACGAAATATATATTAACTCATTTATATACTTTATTTTTACATGACTTTCAATTTTTAAGTCATAGTTGTCATAAAAATTAAAATCACAATGAATTTTATTTTATTCCATTTCAAAATTTTTTTTAATATCCATAAGTTAATTAATTTTAAATAATATTAATTTTAGAGCTGATAGTTATTTAAAAATCCATAAATATAATTGAAATTTGTTTTTTTATAAGTAAATAGTTTTTAAATACTTAAAAAGATTTGGATAGTGATTTTCAAAAGGCTTTTTGTGAGAAAAGATACAAAGCTAATAGAAAAAGAAGTTATGCCAATTTATTATATTTTTCGAAAGTTATCGTGGTTCCGAAGATTCATACAAGACAATTGACAGCACTGGTTTCGAGTATTAAATTAATTCATTTTAAATCCATGGAATAATGAATCGACTTGATACCGGGTCGAAATTATTC